>NC_137945.1:12926654-13189154 GCF_963969265.1 Rhamphochromis sp. 'chilingali'
CCAATTGCCTGTACATTGTGTAGTCAGGTCTAGAATTTCCTGCTTGCTTCAACCTGATGTAGTACATCTGAATATACATCCTTATGTGAAATAATGTAATGGTGCTTAATATTTTGTTCAGCCAAAATACTCTATTTAGTCCATTAGTCAACAAAAATGATTTTCTCAGTTTTATGGCATTTTAAATTGAATATTTGTGGTGTGGGGCTTAAAAGGAGTAATTGGAAGATGTCCCCTTGGATTCTGGGTAAACTGTAATGGACATTTTAGAAATTTTATGACACTTTATTGATAATAACCAGGGTTTAATGGGATTTGGCATTAAACCCTGGTACTTAGAAGTACGCTTAGAAGTATATTTTGTTAGGTATACCTGTTTAACTGCTTATTAATGCAAATATCTAATCGGCCGGTCACATGGCAGCAGATTTAAACTGAGCATCAATTGGCATGGTTGTTGGTGACAGATGGGCTGGTCTGAGTCTTTTCAGAAACTGGTAATCGCCTGGGATTTTCCCACTCGACAATCTCTCGGATTTACTGAGAAATATCCAGTGAGCAGCAGTTCTCTGGGTGAAAGTGGCTTGCTGATGCCAGAGGGCAGAGGAGAAAGGCCAGACTGGTTTGAACTCAGTTGTAACATAATGTTTAAACCAAGGTATGCAGATGAGCACCTCTGAACACACAGCACATCGAACTTATAGCAGCAGAAGACCACACTGGGTGACCCTCATGTCAACTAACAGGAAACTGTGGCTACAGTTTTCACAGGCTCACCAGAAATGGTGCAAAGGACATGAAAGCATGCTGCCTTTGATCAAAAGTTCAGGCTGGTGCTGGTTGGGATGTACGCAGTCCAATAGAACATCTCTGTGATGTGATGAGACAGAAGATTCTCCTCCAGGATGTGCAGATGATGACAGCAACTTTTTAAAATTTTTTTTATTTTTTTATTTTTTATACCATCTTGTACCACCAGCTTTTTTAAAATTAAAATTCTGGCTTTCAAGTATTATGTTTAACAGTTCCCTTGTTAACTCTTTCAAATCAAATCTATGTTATTTAAAAAAAAAAATCACAATCTAAGTATCTTCTTAGTATCAAAGACATTTATAATGGATCTGTGTGCCAGCGTCTGGTTGCGTGATTGACTGTAGATCCCTGGCACGGTGTAAATATTCCTGTCCAGCAGAGAGGAACGAGCCCTAAACAAGCATTTGTTGTGTCATTTCAGTTCAAGCATCTCCGGCCCGTGTAAGCGATCTGTGGGAGATTGCTTAATGAAATGATTTTCCACAGAGGCTCCGCTGTGCTCTGCGGGCTTCAGTAATTTCAGTCACACAGCCGATATCCCTCGTCAGTCCTCAGCTCTCGCTCGCCAGAGGGGAAAGGGGAATACAAGTTGTCATGACAACCCAAGTTTTTATGGAAGATTTATTCAGAGGTGTTGAAACTAACAGCGTGAGGGACAGTTTTAAGTCCCAGTGTCACTTTCTTCATTTTGGTTCTGGAGATGCTCACAAGTCTTTTGCCGCTCTCTCTCTCTCTCCTCGACTGCACAGCCAGCATTTTCCATCTAGGCTCCATCATCACAAGAAAACATCCGCCTTTGAAGTTTCATTCATACAGCTGCAGTATTGTAAAACACACTACACAGGTGAGATTGGAGGTGTTGTCAGTTTTGGAAAGAAAGTTGGAGCTTATGATCACATAATGTCGGTGACCCAAATGTCATGTTGAGTGTAAATGTTTAAAATCTCTAGGTTTCTAAGCACATCACAAGTTGTGTGTTTTGTTTTTTTTTTGTGTTTTTTTTTTAATCACTCTGTATTTAAAAAAAAAAAAATCCCCATTTAAGTCCTTCAAACAGCTGTAAGTATTTAAAAATCCATCTACACCTTGTTAACTTTCCATCCAACTTCTTAAGCACTTATTCAGTTAAGGGTTGCAGGAGTACTGGGGCTTATCCCCGTATGTTGTTGGGTGTGAGGTGGGGTTACCCAGTACAGGTCAACAGGCAATCACAGGGCCAACACACTCACATTTGCACCTACAACCGACTTAACCATTTAACCTAACATGCATTTCTTTGGTCTGTGGGAGGAAGCTGGAGTACCCTCATGGAGCCCATGAAGGCATGAGGAGAACATGCAAGTAGAGCAGGGCGATATGACCAAAAATATTTATCACGATAGACATTTGAAAATTTGTGATAACGATATAACTGACGATATAATTGACACTAGAAAAAATACTTTGCAACTCCACAACTTTATTAGTGCACCCCCCCCCCCCCCAAAAAAAACCCCATCAATGTATTTTCACTTCAACAAGCAGCTGTTTTTTTATGTGCATTAAAGTTATATAAAAATTTAAGAGTGAAAATGCAAATTCCTCGCTGACAGTTCAACCAAAAGGCATTTTCAGTGGAAATTGGCCGACATATCCTCAGCATAACCATGTATAATATCCACAAAACTTAAAAAGAGGTTATACACACACAATACTGTAATACTATATTGAAGCACAGTACGTATCACTCCGAAGCTCCTGCCTACGACAGCCGTAATGCTCCGACAATCCATCAAGCGGTGCGGCTTCGTAGCTTAGCAAAGTCGTACTAAAACATTTGACAGATTTTCGAGCGCCGTGTACATAAAATCGTTTCGAGGTCAGTAAACACAACCAGAATTCATACATAAGGCACATGGGGTTATAAGGGGCACTGTCGATTTTCAGAAAAATCAAAGGATTGATTTTAAGTGTGCCGTATTTTCCAAAAAACATGGTAATAACGACGGCCCGCTAGCATGCTCTACCAAAAATAGTGCTTTGTTGTGTATCTGATGGACGAAAGCCAAACCAGTTCCACATCACTGAAGTTGGAGCATTTTTACAAACCAATTCTGGTTCATCCGTTTCATTCAACGATCCGCTTTCGCCCTTCTCATTCTCCGCCATGCTTTTTCCGCCATGTGCGTATGAAAACAAAGATACTGCGCATGTGCGTTTTACCCATATTCTATCGCGATATTTCATTTTCTTATCGTTGCCCAACATTATACTGGTATTACCGTGAATGGTATGATATGGCAGAGCCATACATGCAAGCTCCACACAAAGGCCTCCGATGGCTTAGGCAGTTCAAATATTCTTTTACAACTGAAACATCTGAAGCTCAAAATTGGTTTTATCCATGTGGATGACAACCCGATGTGCTCCAAATCTCACTGATTACCTTATGCAGCACATGTTTTAGTGTTTGTAGTGCACACAGCATCAGGGCCACACACGCTGTCCCACATTTATTGAGTCCTTCATGTGGCTGAGTAGAATTAAAGCCAAACAAGTGTACACGGTGTGTTAGCTTATTGCTCCTGCAATCCGAGAGAGCACAGTCCAATATGAGTTTGCTACACAAGCACTTATTGTTGGAGCTTTTGTGATCCAACAGCAAAACTGTAATATTTTATACACTGTGCAGAACAGACCAATCCAGCTCTGGTATGCAGCGACCCTGCCCCCCTTTTTTGTTTTTTCATAATCAAAACAAGGAAATAAATGAAGGAGCAGGAAGTGAGCACATGGTTAGGAGAAAGCTCGTTGCCATGCCACTCCAGCATGTAGTTCGCTGGAGTTTTTGTTTATGTTTGTAACTGGAGTGTAATGAAAATTGCATTTAGCCGCTCCTTCTGTCTTGGTTTTATTTAGATTGACCATGTTCGGATGAAGTACCTGTTGGGAAAAGCGTAGCTGCCTCTGAGGTGACTAAAACCCCAAACTGTGAAACGCCCACATCGGTTAACTGTTAACTGTTTTGTCTCTGATTGCTTTGATTTTTTTTTTTTTTTTTTTTTTTTTTTTAAACGCTGCTTGGAGGAGTGAGCAAAGTTGAATCACCGCTCGCACACATGCTCACACACAGCCTGAGTGCGCTGAATGAGCTCATCGTGTGGGTCTTTTCCTGCAGCAGCACTCAAGTGAATGACTGTGTACTTCTGCACTCACAGGTTGAGCCATGCACCTCAAAAGCATGGTGGTGGTTAGAAGAACTGATCTTAGTCATTTGCCCCAGGATAATCTGATTTAATTTACAGGCGAGAGAGAGAGAGAGAGAGAGAGCGAGCTTGGGCAGCCTCGTATTTATTGTATTAGCTGTAACAAAGCACTATGAAGTAGCATCTAACCTATGTGCTTGACTTTTTAGCCAAGCTAGCAGCTCGCCTGCACTCCAGTGCTTTCTTCACATGTAAATGTCTCATCAGTTGAATGGATTCTGATGAAGTTTTGTACAGTCACAACTCTGGCTCTAACACAACCACAGTGATATGTTGGATGATGCCTGGTTCTACTGGAGGTTTCTTCCTATTAAAAGGGAGTTTTTCCTTCTCATTGTCACCAAGCGCTTGCTCAAAGAGCATCATGTGATTGCTGGGATTTTCTCTGTATTATTGTACAATGTCTACCTTAAAATGGAAATGAATTTCCATCCACTAGCACGATCAGACAATACAATCTGTGTTGGGTTAAGCCCCTCTGCACTTTGTGTTTAGTACATGGACTTAACAACTACGTGACCCACTGATTTATCATCAACATGTGGCAACTCCAGTATCAAGGTTGTGAAGTGATTAAAAAAAAAAAAATCACTTCACTAGAATTGTTATGAAGAGAGTGGCGATTATAACATGAGTCTATGGCAGGGGAGGGAAACTCCAGGCCTCGAGGGCATCCTTGAGCCAACACAGCTGATTTAAATGGCTAAATGACCTCCTCAAAATGTCCTGAAGTTCTCCAGAGGCCTGCTAATGAACTAATCATTATGGGGTGCAACAATACTGGTATCGAACAATAAAATTTTTTTTAATTTATTTTATCAACTTTTCTTCTGACGATGCTGTCTGTGTTGAGAGCTAAGTGGATCTGCGTTCGACTACTCCGCCTAGGCTGCACTGTCGAGCGCAGATCCACTGAGCGC
This sequence comes from Rhamphochromis sp. 'chilingali', assembly GCF_963969265.1. NCBI lineage: Eukaryota > Metazoa > Chordata > Actinopteri > Cichliformes > Cichlidae > Rhamphochromis > Rhamphochromis sp. 'chilingali'. Next base: position 12,931,633 of record NC_137945.1, read on the forward strand.
AGCGCAGTTGCAACATGGCAACTGCCTCAACAACCTCCCCCACCCTCATTCAGATCTGGCCTTTGGAACTATTTTGGTTTTCATGTGAAGTATGACCCTGATGGTAAACGCGTCATGGACAAATTTAAAACAGTATGTCTGATGTGCCACGCAATGCTCAATTACATGGGTGGCAACTAGTGCGTTAGCGCAGTTAGCTCGTTAACATGCTGACGCCGTCCAGCCCCACGCACAGGGCGATCCGCGGTAACTCGTTAACGGAGATTTGCTGCGTTATGGCCACGTTAATGTCATTTTAACGAGATTAACACTGACAGCACTAGTGGGAATATGACTGCACATTTACACTGACATCATCATTGGAACGAGCCATTTCTCTGTAATAAACTCTTTTCCAAAGATGAGTGATTTCTCGATCAAATTTGTTTTTTTTATTACTTTATTTCAGCAACATTCAATTTAAAAACTGTACTTTTGAGTTAAAATATATATTTATAATTTCAATAAATTAAAATGGCATGAACATTTTTTTTGTATCGAAAAAATATTGAACCCTGACACCAAAGTATGAACCAACCCTGAATTTTGTGTATCGTTGCACCCCTACTAATCATGTGATTCAGGTGTGTTGACCCAGGGTGAGATCTAAAACCTGCAGGACACCAGCCTTCAAGGCCTGGAGTTGCCCACCCCTGGTCTATGGGGATCACTAAACTCACTTATGGGGCCGGCCACATGTGGCTGTTAGAGGAACTGCAGTTTCAGGCACTACAGATTTGTCTTCATTTTCCAGCCCTGGAGGACGTGGCTTGATTTAGTATTAAACAGACTTTAAAGGAAGCAGTTTATGCACAGTAGACTTCTGAGTAGTTGGATTTTCTTATTCCTCAAGTATTGTTTTAATATTTTTAATTACATTTTGCATGAAAGTCTATCTACAATGGCAAGACTAATGGAACTTTAATTTTAATAGTCTGTGGGACTTGTGCAGAATCACAAGTCTAACAGTATATCAAGTATGAATGGTATGCTTTCTGAAAACTCAATAAAAACACTTTGATTATTATTAACAGTATATCAAAATGCTGTCTTTTTTTTACTGCCACGCCTCTCTGCTGTAATGTAGCTGATTAAATATCCTGCCATGCTGTGTCTTCAGCAGCTGACTTGCACTGTTTGATATTACAGAACCAAACCTTAACTGTAGCACCACAGCTGACATACTGCTCTGCATGATGTAGGCTTAAATGTAACCTCAAGCGATATTCAAGCGATGATTTGGCTGTATGTTGTGACCCCAGCTGTGTTTGAGATGCATAGCGGACTCCCATGATGCCCTGCTACAAATGTTTCCTATGGCATGTCAGCTCTGTTGGATTAAGAGCAAGTCACATTACATTAACGGGGAGAAAAGTAAAATAGGAGAGGCTGTTACACCCCCTTTTTTTCAGGTTCACAAGAATGTATCTTCCTTGTTTAGTCTTATTTTCTTCTTCTCTGGTTTCTCGTGTGTAGCTTAGCCCTTTGACAGTGTCTTATTTCATCACGTTTGCCCTCTGCTCAACAAGTCTCTCTCAGGCTTCACTGTTCTTGTGGTTCTGGGGTTTGAAGTCTGATCACATTCATGCATGACCAGCACTGATGCCACCGCTGTGCATTTGTATGCAGGCTGGCGAGAAGAGAGCTGCCTCGGTCCTAATGGTCTCACAGTCTACTGAGCGTGCACTCTCAATCAGGGCTGCATGACTTGTGAAACGAGCTTGTGGCTTGCAGAGACTGTTGAATCTTGAAACTGAGAGTCGTGAGGTTATTCTCTTCTTATTTAGACCTAAGAACCAACCAGATGCACAAAACGTGTGCTAAACGTTTCAGTCGCTTCGATTTCTTATTAATGTGGCGGGTTTAGGCGTTTCCACATCTCAATAAAAGGACTCAAACGTGAGTGGGGTGAGTGAGTTGTGCTGTAGTCCTCTTACAGGAGGAAGCGTGGAGTCTTGTAGAAAACCTGAAGTGAATCAGAGGAAGTGTTACACAATAGGAAGTGGTGTGCTTTTTTCATGCGATTCTGTTTGTTCCATGCTTCTTTTTTTCTCCTTTCTAAAAATTCACTTACTCTGGCCCATATTTCTCAAGGTAGTCGCATTAGGATAGAACAGGCCAGTTATTGCCTATTGTTTGTGTTTGCATTTTCTCTCATAGTGCTGTGTTTCCTTTTTTGTGTGCTACAGCTCATTTTAAAAGGGAACCCAAAGACAGGCAGTCATTTCTAAAGGGTGTAACCAGTATGTGTGAAGTGTGCAACAGTAGTGTTGTCCAATTTTGGTAAAGTCAAAATGCACAAAATAGTTGCTTAGCTGTGGAGTTTTTTTTGTTGTTTTTGTTTTGTTTTTTTGGTGCATTTCAAATAATTTAGTTGAACTTTGTCTGCAGGAGGAGCAGTGATGCCACGTCTTGTTATCTTGTTTTTTAGGATTTTTTTCAAGCTCTAGATTGTAAAGTTTTATGTTTTGTTGCTGTTGATCTTTGTTTCAGAGGCTGACCTCTGCTGGAGGACTGTGACCCCGGGGCCACCTGCCAGGCCGGGCCTCCCTGCTCCTGCCAGACACACAGCTCCACTGCTGGTAAGTCCTAAAAGATGCTTTTCTGTTGATGTGCTAATCAAATAGGGAAAAAACTGGAACGGTTCATAATAATTTAAACTTTCAATGACAAATCTTTGTGCCGTGTTGTGGCAACATGTAAACACAAAGCAGGAAATTCACTCTGCAAAGCAAATGCATGTCCGGACAGTGCTCACTAAGTCAGACTGCTCAATGATTATATTAGCTTTGAACCTCATACTGCACGCTAGTCTGTGGTTATTTCCATTGGAACAGTATAAAATTCCCACTCAAAGTCCGCAAGTTGCACACGTGCATCATTTTCATCAATGCAAAAATTGAAGCTATTTTTATCCTCAGCATCTTTCTTTTCCCACCCCTGATTACCATCTGCTTATCTGCTGTTATTTTGTTTGCATGTCTATTTATACCTGCACATATTCACAACTGATATGTTTCCTTATTTGCATTCACTGCAGGTGCTTAAAGGCTTTTGAGATCATCATAAATACTGCCGTCATTCATTTGTGTAACTATATTTTTCCAGTTGTTTAGGTCATTGGCACATACTGAAGCGCGTTGAATTGAATGGAAGCATTTCCCTAAATAGAGGCTGAGTCAGTTCATTTTGCTTTCTTTCCACTGCTAGTGTTTTTTTTTTTTTTTTTTTCCATGCTAATGTGGGATCAGTATAGGTGGGAGAAAATTCAGTTAGCTGCTGTTTCTATTACAAAGTTTGGCTTCAATCACAAACAGAAGTGGCATACTTTGCATTCTCAGGCCAGATCTCAGGGAAAATTGGTTATAAAGCACATTTTTAAGGGAAAATTGAGGCCAGGTCACTAGGTGCTTGAGTTTCTGTGTCTTTTCACCTCAGACTATCCCAATTTAACAAATCTCTGAGCATAAAAGTGCATTCACTCGTAAAAATAATTAGAAAATCTTCACCATTTATCTTCTTGTCGCTGGTGGAAGAGCTACTGCTGTAATGGCCCGCGTTCATAAAATTTCAGCCTACTTTTCTGACAACCATCACCTCATCTCATTGACGTTTAAGCATTAGTAGCTCTCTGTGCACAAATACAGACATGTCATTATGTAAGACCGCCTGTGGTGCACCTATGCCTGTTATAGTCCTAATGTGCAGTGCTGTGGGTGTATGTGTAATGCTGGCACAGGAAATGAAATGCATTGTGGGCCATAAAAAGGAGTTGAGTAATGTAGGTGCTCCCGGCTTCCTGTCCCCCCCATCAAGGCCAGAGTGTTTATGTAACCACAGGGCACGGGGTCACGGCTCCCGTGATGAGCTGGCAGCTCTGGTGGTGGACGGTGTTTAGTAGTTGGTCAATTGTGGACTCAAACTCACTCCTGGTGATTTTAGACGAATATTTTAGTGCTGTGTCGTTCATCTCTCCCTGCTCGTATGCGTGCCCATCCCTGTTGTATTTTCCTCTGTGTCTCCTTGGAGATTGTTACCATGCCACACAGCTATCATTTGATTGGCTCAGCTGTGGAGCTGGAATGCTAGGCTTCTTTGACAGCTAAGCCTCAGGTGGTTCATATATAGGATTGCTAAGTCAGTGTGTGTCCCCATGTGAGGCTTGTAGTGTGTATGCGTGTGTATAGGCTAATGCTTCTGCAGTGCCTTATTGAGACTCAAATCTATTCACTTAAATCGGCCTGAACGGTTGCTGTTTTGGTTGCTGTGCAGTATACGACCCTGCAGCGGTGCAGGGGAACAAACATGTGATGGACTATACGTGAAGAAAGGGAATGAGTTAATGCAGCAGCCTGAGGTCTGTGTGGAAGGGCGGATTAACCCTGCTTAAACCAGGGGGAAGGTGGCAGCCATAGATGAAGCTGTTCTTGGCTCTTATAATTGGATCAATACTGCCCCCAGCTGGTGAAGCCTTGAAGTGTTATTGTTATGGACATGAATGCAAAATATGTGTAATTGTCTTCTATATATAGCTCTAAACTTGCACTAAATTACAGATAGAAGCTGTTTTTAGACCAGTTTAAGTGATTCAGCTGGTAGATCACATAATAAGCTGTTTTATTTATTTATTTATTTATTTATTTATTTATTTATTTATTTATTTATTTATTTATTTATTTATTTATTTATTTATTTATTACTAAATGAATATCAGTTTCTCCACTCCTGACTCAGCATATGGAAGCTGTTCTGGCCTCCTGCTCTCAGCCAACCCCACCCTCTGACTAGGTCATTTGAGATGATGCGTCTGAAAGGGTGTAATATGTAGAGTGGCTCGTTATGTCAGTTAAAAGCCCCCAGCTTCTCCTAGGTTATCTATTATTTATGCCGCTGGAGGCTTGACGCCGTGTAACTTCCTGCCCAGGTTTTCCGTCAGGAAGCTCGCAGACTGCGGCCATATGCGCCAGAAAAACCGAACATGTGGAAAGCTAGTTTTAAACTTGGAACTGACATATATTATTTCTATTTCTTGTCAATGGAAATAGTGTCATTTTTCCCCAAGAGATATGGGAGCGTTTAGCCTTAAATAGTTGTTAACACCGGATGGCGCTGTTGGATCTGGCATCAGACCTTCTCTCCAACTTAGTAAAATGAAATTTGCAAGCCTTGCAGAAGTATTCTGCAGGGTTTCCATCAAGAGACAGTTTACAGTAAAATCAGTTTATTGTAAATATTCCCACTTCCTGTTTGCATTTGTAAAAGTAAACAAAAAGATGCATAAATGTGCCGGTACAAGCTTTGGGAGTGGCTCTCATCCTTCCTGCCTTCTCTGCACAGCTGCTTTCCTCCTCCAGATGGCACTCGCCTCCTACTCAATATAAATGTCAGTTCTCTACAATCTGACACTCATCATCACTCCCAAACCTCCTCTGTGCCCCACCCAAAATCCTGTTGGGGTAATATTCTGCAGGAGGAAAAAACATGCAAGGATTATGTTTGATTCTAAAATTGAAATTAGGCTTAAATTGGAAATTCATCTCTTCCCGAATGCTTTTGTAAGTAAGATTAAAAGATGCTGCTGATGTTGGTGAGTCAGTCAAAGGTCAGGCAAGTAATGATGGTTTAGGGTGGGGTGGGGGCGTTGTTTCTGCAGAGGAACGAGGGAGAATGTATGTGAATGGATTTAGGAGGCAGATGCCCCGAGGGAGGTGGCACTTAGAACAGGACAGCGAGTCAATGCTAACCCCACTCCCTGTTAATGATCTCCTCACACATACCAGGAAGAAGTCAGAGGACTCTCAAGGGCAGAGTGGGAGGGTGTGAGGGGCCTGGCTCTGAGGTGGATGGAGCAGAAAATGAAAAAGTAAATTTATATGAAAGATGATGCAAATGTCACTGAGCCTCCTGATTTGAATATTTTTAAAATAAGGAGGATTGATCTGAAATTAACATCATCCAGCCTGTGAGCCCTGCTCTCTCTCTCTCTTCCCTGTCTGTTGGTGTGACTGAAGAGCGGCACTAAGAGCCTCTCCACAGAGCTCAATGAAGCCCGCGTTTTAGCTGACTCTGGTGCATCTGCCTGTTGCCATGGTTTCCATCTTTCATCAGGTGCCGTCCAGAAAGCAGCGCTTAGCAGAGGATGAGGCGCTCCCGCTTTCATCCTTCCTCTCTGATCTGCTTCTCTGGACAGAACGGCAGTTTTCATAACTGAGTTCGTTACAGCTGTTGGCGACAGGGGATGTTTTTAGCTGGAGAAAGACGAGACGGCCGATACCGGATGTCACCTCAAGTGACGCCGTCTGTCTTCCTGTAGGTTTGTTTTGATTTGCCCCGAATCTGGGTGAGTGGGGTATTAGCCGATGTTTACGCGGGTGCAACAATACAGAGGCGTGGCTACGAGTTCAGAGAGTTCACCCACATAAACAAACAAATCGTAGCCTGCCCCCGCTGCTCCTCCCTTTTTCTCGTCACCTTGCACCCCCCCAAGCAATTTTTAGTCAGCTGGGTGAGATCGGTAGGAGATAGTTGGGGTGGGTGGGGGGTGAGGAGGAGATGAGGGGGGGGGGGGGGGGGGGGTTAGGGGGAAATGGGGACGCATGCCAGTCCCATTTGGGAAGTGCTCCCCCATTTTCTGCCTGTCGAGTCAGGCCAGTGTCAGCGAGCTCCGGCGGGTCCAGGTCTGGCCGAGTGGGCTAATGCGATGTGGCGTGTCACCCGGGGAATCTAGGTCAAGTTTAAAGCTGCCTAGTTCTGCCCGCCTCTGCCGCAGTGTGACGCTTCAAATCCCTCCCCTTCCACGCACGCAATAATATTCAGCACGCGTCCATACCTGCACTTTTATTTTGCATTTGTTTTATATTTTAATCATTTCACCCTGATCAAAATGAGCTCTGCATTTCCTGTTACAGGCTGTGTTTATTGCAAACATAAACACACTCATCTCTCACACACATGCCTTGCCCCATCCGACCCCCACTCCTACCCCTATCCACACACACAAACACAGACAGACACCCCAGGCAAGCTCTCAGCCCGTCCACGGCAGAGCCCACGTGACGCTCCGCACGGAGGCTGGGGAAGGGAGGGCGTTGTTTTTCCCTCCATAGTAAAGCAGCGGGACACGTGGATTCTCATGCTGCAGCCGAGTAGTGGAATGTCAGCACTATCCCTCCCTCGCATCAGCCAGCTTTCCAGTTGCCCCGAGCCGTTTCTGCAAGGATGGCCGCGGCAGTGCTTGGTTTCAGCCCTGTCCCGCTTTTTATTAAATGGAGAGGCACAGAGCTGGGAGATGTTTTTAAAAAAAGGCAGTGCCATTCTGAGGTCAGGCTGCTGCATGGGCGTGGCACTGTTTTGGTCTCTTCACCGAATGGGCTTGAACCTCCCTCCACCGTCTGTAATCTGCACATATTTGTTTTGGATTGTAGCTTCAGTCGGATGACATTTTCCTGGAATAATGGCAGGGTGTCAGTGTGAAAGTCCGCCTTTATCGTGTTTTTATTGCAACGATCTGCACGTGTTCAGCAGTAAAACTAGATTTTCATCTTTAATAAAAATTAGAGAATTTGCTGAGCTACACAGAAAAATGAAATCACATCCAATCCAGTCACTAACAGATGGGTTCAGACACTTCTCCATCATCTGTAGTTGATTTTACTATCCTGCTAATCCGCTGTTTTTGGCGCATTACCTCATCTGTATTAATATATTCGTGCGCTTTCAAGTCTTACTACTACTGTACTCGCTCTTCACCGGGAGCTCGAACCTGATTGGCTGCTGCATTCTTTTCAATGGCACCAAATTTTTTTCGACTCCATGGATACAGCGAGCTGTTGGTTAGGCCGGCTCAGCCAATGGGAGAGCTGCGCGGGCTCCAGCTTGTCAGATTCTGCCCCCTGGCCTTGGAGGCAGCCCTCCCCTCCCTTCCCACCCTCATTGAGAGCACGCGATGTCTCAGCGGGGGGGTTCAAAACAACACCAAGATTGTCGTCGGCTTCTCTGTGGTGCCCAGGACATGCCAGGACTGCTGGGTACTGCTCAAACTCTCTTTAATATAGTGTCTGCACTTTCTTCACTACGCTATCACTAAGCAACCAGTTACACTTAGTTACACAAATTGTTGGAAATACATCTTTAAAGAAAAAGTCCAAATAAACAGCAAAGTCAGTTATCTGTAAGTGGTTCTTTTGATGAATTTTGGTGGAAGAAATTTGCATAATGGACAGATTTAATTTGCTCTTTTTTTCTTTTCTCTGGACTTTAAGATTCTCTAGTGGACTTTGAAACGCAGCCACGCAAATCCCCGTCCTTTAAATGACCTCATTTTAAACGGCACAGGGGAGCAGCGCCGGGCCTGCAAGGCTGCCAGTGCCCTGGTTGAAGCGCTGCAAGCCCAGGCTGCTCTGCCCAGTCAGCGAGCAGCTGAAAGGTGGCAGTAGAAGATAATGATGATGGAGATGGTGTTGGGGTAGTGCCCACATCATCCAGCAGGGTGAAGTCGGTGACAGCTCTCATCGCTTTCCGAGGCTGCATCAGGTGCCGCTTTCCGACAGCCAGTGAGGTGCTGGCGTTGGCACGGTCAGACATTCAGGTCACATTAGAGGAGGGTAGTTTGATGAGACCGGACAAGGCAGGTGGGGCTTTGCAGGTGGTCTGTGGATTTGGCTGGTGACACAGTTTGTAGAGGCGCTTTTGAAGTAAATAAAAGTTAAAAAAAATATCACTGTTCATCCACTGATTTCATGCTGATGCACAGGAAATCAGAGAGAAGCTCATTTTAAATGCACACCAAATATTTATTAGAATATATTCAAGTTAAATTTAGGATTCCTACTACCAAATATTTATTTTTTGATATAATCTATTACTTGTAACAAAACAACTAAATAAAAACAAAACAGGGCAAATGACGACTTGGACAAATTCAGCTTCAACTCGTCATTCAGTCATTTAAAAACTGTCTGCTCATCGCACTTCGAAAAAAAAAAAAAAAAAAAAGGGACATGACCCAGTGCTCGGTTTTCAACATTCAAGAATCCTCCCTACACGATGCATCTCATGCATTTTAAAAGCGCCCCGTCTCAACCTCTGCTCCTGACTGCTGAGTGCGTACTTTGCTCTGTCGCAGCACCTCCCTGTCTTCCAGAATCACCTGCGCTGGCGTGATTTGCCCCCGTCTCTGCAGACCCTCGCTCGAACGTTTTGGCTCTTCACCTGCCACTCATCTCGGGTGACATCTGCCTGCCAAAATTGAATTGCGTCACTGTTCTGCCCCGACCCCTCTCTCGCAAAGCCCGTCCATCTCCACCCCGTCACCGAGGGCTAAGGCTGCCACCGTTTCTCTCTCTACAAACTGTAGCAGATCTCTGACTTATCAAATGTCTGTCAGCCTCTGTAGCTCTGCGCTTTCGAGGAGTCGGAGGATTGACAGCAGAGAGCGGCGCAAGGGTGTCGCTTTTCATTGCACAACTCGCAGCTGACTTGTGAGAGTGTGTGTGTGTGTGTGTGTGTGTGTACATATACAGTATATATACTGTATGTGTGGGTCTTCGTCGCCTCCTCATACCTGCAAAGCACTTGAAGATCATCATAGCCACAAAAACTGGGTCGTTTTCACAGGCCCTACATAAATAACCATAAATCATACTGGGTGGTAACAAATTCCAGTTAACAGTGAGTGAGGGCACACTGGTAAATTTGTGTGACTTTGATTGGCCTACCTGCAGTAAAGTTAGGAGTTTGTTTCCAGAAACACACTTGACAGAAATCTTTTCATTGTCCTGCTCTCCTTTTTTTTTTTTTTTGCCCATTATAGGCAAACAAAACTTAAACATATAATTGTATTGCAGTGCTCTGGTTTTCCTACGGGTGTGGCAAAAACATCTTCCTCCAAGGATCAGAAACCCTGGTGCTGTAGTTGTATAAAAGTATGACTCACTTCTGGTAGCAAGTCTCTAAACAAATCTCAGCTCCTGTCTTCAAATGCGTCTGGTCACCTATTTTGGGCATATTCATTTTTTGAGCAGAATTAACATTTTCCTTTGAAACTTTAAGTTAATAGAATAACCAGTAAAATCTGGTTAGCTAGCTTAAAAAGTTTGTCTCTAAATGAGATTTATCTCCTGGAAGTTAACCACCATCCTTGCTGGTGCAGAAATCTCCAGCTGATCTCAATTCTGGATAATTGGACTGCGGTGTCTTTATGTCCCTGCAAATACAGATTCTGTGCTCAGGCTTTGCTTTGGTTTTGGTGCTGCTCTATCTGTACTCCATTTAACATCTGTTTACCCAGTTAATCTTAATAGTTTAAGGCACTTAAAACAAAAAGCTCAACACTGACCACGCTGACCATTGATCAGTTTTAATGATATCAATGATGTTATTATTTCTGCTTACAGGCCAAATTCTTTGACTCTCACTGATCAGCTTTCTGTACAGCAAGAAATTGGCACACCTAGGTTTTAACTCATTCACTGCCATTGACGTCTATAGCCGTCAATTGCAGTGAATGAGTCAATGGGTTTAACTCATTCACTGCCAATGGCTGGCAGTGAATGAGTTAAGCAGGAACTCGTTTGTTTTATTATCAGAGTACATTTAAAAAAAAAAAAAAAGAAGCTTGCACGTGGCTCAGGTGTGCAGAAGCTCCACTGAAATGAATTTGAGCTCATTGTTGTGTAATGTGACTGTCAGAAACACTGCTAAGCAGCATTGATCACAGGAAGAGACAAACTTGGAGGGATGCTGTTTGGATTTGGTTCCCGTTCTTAGCTGGACCACGATTGTGATCCTGTCTGGTTCACTTTCTGTTCTGTAGAGGTTTTTGAAGCTTTTTGCTTTAGTAGACAGTTTAGTAGAGAGTGGGTCAGGAAAGCAGAGAGAGCAACTGAGGTGAAAATGCACGAGCTTCTGGTTGGTCTGCTGCATTTCAGCCTTGGGGCGTATGGTCGCCTGCTCACCTTGTGAGCTAAACTGGTGCCTGTCCTGTACAGTTTATTAGTCTTAGAAACCATGAAGAAGATGTACAAATGACCTGTTGTGCTTTGTTTGATGGAAGGATGGATTATATGGATCATATTAAACAGCTGCTGTTCAAACCTTAATGGGGAGCAGCGAATCAGAAGAAACTTAAAGGGAGGAAAGCTAAACCAGCTCGTTTCAGACTGACCCAAGGATTATTTTGAACCACGAATCATGCAAAGCTACTCCAGTGGAGTCCAAACGTGAAGCTAGAAATGAGCTTAAGAGGTCCACTTTGATACCCTATGCCAGGGGTGTCCTGCAGGTTTTAGATCTCACCCTGGGTCAACATACCTGAATCAAATAAGTAGTTCATTACCAGGCCTCTGGAGAACTTCAAGACATGTTGAGGAGGTAATTTAGCCATTTAAATCAGCTGTGTCGGATCAAGGACACATCTAACCTGACCTGCAGTACACTGGCCCTTGAGGCCTGGAGCTGGACACCCCTGCCTTATGCTCTAAAAAGGTGCAATGGTCACTGGTTAATAAATATTAAAAAAATATATGCTTTAGGTTTCTGTATCATGCTGCTGTCTTAGGCTGGGATTATAGCTACACTCTCTACAGACACCACAGACAAGTACTCGATCCTATTGTAGTTTTCTTGAGGCTGTGGTTGGTGCCTTGTAGCATAGCATCTTGTGGACAAATCCAGGTGGTCCAAACCTGGTAGACACGGAGCCTCGCAGTCATCGTCTGATGAGGAAATTCACTCAACTTGCAAATTTATGGATTGCAAAACTGTAACTCTGGCCTTATATTTACTGCTGTAGCACAGTGCAAGTGTTTTGTTTACTGTACCACATTCATCGTACATGTTTGCATTGCCAAGGCATGTTTAATATTAATGTGATGTTTGGGCAGCTGCATTATCTGATTGTGCAGAGACTATTAAGTGAATTTCTTAGTACTGCTCTAAGTCTGATTCACTTACAGTAAACAGAGAAGGCCTTTATGAATGTTTGATTGGATGCACTGTGCAGAAAACAGTTACATACTTCATGCATAACATAAATTATGAGCGATATCCCTGCGGACGATGGTAAAATGGATTAGTTTGCATGCGGCTGCCCGTAAAGGTTTGCCAATGCTGGGAAGAAGTTTAGCAAAGCAGAAGTCAAACTGTTTTTTATTTTTGGGGCCTTTTTTTGGTTTGACATCTGGTTGGTGAGAGCCTGGGTGCAGGAAACACACACTGGGGAGTGTCCGAGGGGAGTGCTGGTGTATGTGAACGGTGGGCACATCTGGGGTATCACTGAGTTCATACAGGCACCAGAGCAGTGAAGCAGAGCGGGAGTGAGGTGCATGGATACAACAATGCATCACCACCTGCTCACTTCACTGCTGCACTCTTCTTCTTCTTCTCTTTTTATTGATTTCTCTCTTCTTCTTTTTTTCTCTCTCAACAGGTATCATAACATGGGGAACCTACTGAAAGTTTTGACATGCACAGATCTGGAACAGGAGCCCAATTTTTTCCTCGATTTTGAAAGTGAGTTTTCTTTTTAAGTAATTTCTCCACATCTCTCCCAATATGGATCACATGGATATTTTACCATAACATTACCAGCTCCAAAACTCCAAAACTTAAATCTTTTCACCACCACTTATCTTTTACACTGTTCCTCCCAGCGGCAAAAGGAATCAAATCTACCACTAGGGCTGCTGCTCTTTTCCATCAACCTGCCTTTTCCATGCTGGAATGTGTGCAGAATATCAATCAGGGCAGAGGTGCAGCAGTGCCCCCTCCCCAAATATAAAGCACTGAAGTCGGGCTGTGGTGTAGCCTAAGGGCCCTCAGCGTGGCTTGAACCTGTGCAGTGCTATTCTCACACTTGGCAAACCCAGAGAGTCAGTCATACCTTCAGAGGAAACGGCTTCTCATAGAGCTCAGAGTGTTTGGAGGTGGTTTTTATACTGAAAGAATACCACCGTTTTATATACAACTAATGCTTTACAATACTGAGCAATGCTGTATGAAGTTTTTCTTTAATAATGCTGTTAGAGGCTGAAATTTTATTTCTGAAGAGCAAATAGAAATAACTACTTTAAAATAAAATGAATAAAAACTATTTTTTAACTAGTTTCATGTTTAAAAATAAAATGTATCCTTATGAACAGTTCTCCAGATCCATGGCTTGGTTCATATTCACTGGCCTCTTCACTATTTACACCTCTTTAGCTGCATATTAACACAAATGTCTAATGAGCCAATCACATGACAGCAGCTCAGGGCTCTTGGACAAGTAGTCAAGACAACCTAAAGTTCAAACCGAGGATCAGAACAGCATCTCTGAACGCACCCTGAAGCAGCAAGCTACAACATCTGGGTTTAAAATGAAGTTAGAGATCACACAGGCTGGAAAAATGTTTCCTGGACTGATAAGTTTTAAAAAAAAAAATTGTCATTAGATGTTGATGGTAGGGTCAGAATTTGACATGAACAACATGAAATCATGGATCCAGCCTGCCTTGTATCAACAGTTCAGTCTGGGCCGGTGGTGTAATGGTGAGGGGATATGTTGTCAGCACACTTTGGACCCCTTAGTACCATCATTTAAACACGACAGCCTCCCTGAGTGTTGTTGCTGACCATGTCCATTATGACCCCATTGTCTCTCATTATCTTTTGTGCAATGTCTGCTTCTATCAGGAAAACGAACCATCTCCCAAAGATCAAATCATCTCAAACTGGTTTCTTGAACATGACAGAGTTATGTCCTCAAATGTGCAGCTTACAAATCTGCCGGAACCATTGACGTGATGTTGTCACATCAATATGGAGCAAATGCTCGGAGGAATGTTTCCAGCATCTTGTTGAATCGGTGCTGTGAAGAATTAAAGCAGGTTTGAAGATAAAACGGGTGTAGCTCCTTCTCTAAATGATAAAAGAACATGGCACTGGCCTGTAAGTCTGCCTACTTCTGACACCTTTAACTCAGTCGGACTGCACCCACCTACGAACTCTACCATGACTTTGATGTCAGCTACACACCTGTGAAGTCTTGTGGCTGGATCTTGTGTGGTTGCAGCACTTTTGTGTTGGTGGGGGAAAAATAAAACAAAACTGTCTGCCGGCAGACAAACACCTGCCAGCACCTGCTTAAAACTGCTTTTTGTGGTAGTTCCCACTGCAGGCTGTGTCTCCAGGACTGCATTTTCCCACACTAATACAGACACACACTCCATGCCATGCTGTTACATTTGGTAATAATGTTAGCCAAAATAAAAACCCTGAAACTGTATGGCTGGAGCTTTTACAAATTTTGAGATAACTCATTCTGTTCGTCTTCTCTTATCTTCCTCTGTTTCCCTGCTCTCGGCCGGGAAAAGTGGGTGGTGTTAAAACTTAATGGGAAGCAGTGGGAAGAGACGATTATTTGACTGAACTTTCATTTGCATAATTGAAAGTTGCTCATTAAACTTTCTGTGATATTGAGGGTGTGGTAGATGTCCTAGAGCTGTATTTTACTTTATGTTGAGTCAGTGTGAATATGGATGAGATCCCAATCAGATTTGCCCAGCTGACTTTGTTGTTGGTCCTTTTTTTTTTTTTTTGGTGCGTGTCCTCTGCAGATGCCCAGCCCACAGAAGCAGAGCGAGAGATTTGGGAAGAGGTGGATGTGGTGCTGAAGGACGCGAAGGCGATCCTGGACGAGTTGCAGGCCTACAAGGGAGCGGGGCCGGACATCCGAGAGGTACGTTCATCCACCCCTTCATCGCAGGACACACTCATGCAGAATTACAAGGAGACGTGCATTTATGAGGTGGTGGAGGTGTCGCTTGTCCTTTATCAGGTGTTGCTTTAGGAATTTGTATCATTTTTTTCTAACACAAATGAGCAGAATAAAGCAGATGATCAATTTTGGATTCAAAGATCAAAGGAATGACCTTCATGGGCCATTAAATCAGTTCTGTCTTTTAGCCTCAGTCTGTTTTTAAAGACTCGACCTACAAATGAACCGTTAAAATTTATTTAATTTCAGCTTCTCGTATCTCATTTTGGTGTTCAGCATCTGTAACTGCTGATTTCATCCAAGCCAGAGCCCTGATCAGTTTAATTGTCTCCTTACTGATGAAGACTTTACCTCTGGCCTGCTGTACCACACCAAAGTGGTCTGTCAAGGACCTGTTTTGTTTCTATGTAATGACAGAAAATGGAAAATATGAAAAACACAGACTCGTTGAGATTGCTCTTATTTTTCTTAAGAGGCATCAAGTAATTTGTAAATATGTGACTCATTTTCTTTTAACATTTCGTTACGGTAAAAGAAAGAGGTCCGTCCCCCCCCCTTCTTTTCTTTTTTACATTATAATCCAGTGGTTTTTCTGCTCCAGCCCAGAGATAAAACTGGGCTGTATGTGCCCCATGAGCATAAATGAGTTTGACACCCGTGATGTATTTCTTTCCAGGCGATCCAGAATCCAAACGATGAGGCGTTGCAGGAGAAGGCGTGGGCGGCCGTGGTCCCCTTGGTGGGAAAGCTGAAGAAGTTCTACGAGTTCTCGCAGAGATTAGGTATGCGTCTGTCTGCGCCGTCTCTACAGTAACCGTGTTATGTAGGCCAGGAAAAATTACATCACTGCTTCTGAGATCTTCATCACTGAGCCTCAGACACGCACCGTTTCAAGTGGAGCGAACTCAGGTGTCCTCTGAGATTTCTTTCAGAGCTAAAACGATCTTGTGTGCGACACCGCGCTTGGAATTGTAGATTAGTGTGAGCTGCTGAAACGTCTGTGCAGTTTTGTTGTCTTAATGACTAACGGGGAGAGCCGGTGTCCTTCATGTGCAAGGCATTTTATAGCGACCTCATACCGATGTAAGCGCGACATTAATTGTCCGCTTCTGCATCGGCAGGATTTGCTGCTGAGCTGCACAAGACGTGCGACACATACTTATACACGCGTGCTTTGAACCCCGCCTACATGCTACCGTCTCAACATGCTGCTTGCGTTGCACTGTGCATCGACCTCTGTAGGGTCTTATTAGCATGGATTCAAGGTGGGGGTGTAAGCTCACTGCTCCCTGATCTTATGACCCTGAGGCTTGAGGGGAGGGGACCCGGCATGCGTCAGTGCCCTCAACCCCTTTGACCCCATAATCCCAGTGGCGGTGGAGAAGGCAGTCAGTGGGCGACAGTGGCGGCGGCAGCCTGGTGATGGCGATTATGTAACAAAGTAGGTCAAATCTCAGTCTCGAGCGCTGCTCTATTTCCCTGCCTGGATTTTAGGCTTCAGGCGCCAGGGATGGTGATATCCAAACAGGACTCCCTGAAAGAGGAGAACCTATGCATTTGGAATGAGCGGACACGTTTTACTGCACTGAAATCCAGACGTATACATGGGAAATCCTAAAATTTGTCACAAGAATAGATAATAACATTAAAAAAAAATCACAAATTTTGTATATCGGGGACAGTAATATCCTGCTACACCAACACTAAAGTTGGCTTCAGTATAAAAATGTACATTTCTTAGAACAAACCTTTAGACTCAAAGCTCATATCTTTATACAGATTTTGACCAGAAGTCAAAAATTTAGGAGTGGCAAAAGTTGGACTGTGCATAGTTGGATTAATTTTTATTATAATGCTGAAACTTAACAGGTAATTAGCTTACCTAAGCTCCAAGGTGACATCTTAATATTACCATAGAAAGAAAACCATGTCATAGACCACAGATTATGCATTATTAAAGACTGAAAAAAACTTCCTATGTTTATGGACATGCTTTTTTTATGGATCCAGTAATTGTGAAAAGTAGCACTCCATTTATTTTGAGTGTGTTTTTAAGCCTTTTCCAGCATGAGAGTAACGATGATGGAATGTTTGGTCCACACTTAGGGGGCCTGGATAGTTTGAAGACATGAATATGGCACCTGCAAATGCGATTTAAAAAAAAAAAAAAAAAAAAAAAAGGGGAAAGTGTAAACATGGATAAAACTTCAGACAAAACACGTAAATTTTAGCCTTTAAAAATGGAAGAAAACAGAAACAAAAAAAAAAGTTGATCTTGAAGGACAGAAGGAGAAAACCTGCTGATAGCATCCACCACAGAAAAAGCAGTATAGAGAGAATTACAGGAGGATTACAAGAAAATGAAAGACCACAAAAAGAGGTGTTGTTGCTTTACCAACTGCTGGCTGTTACTTCACTCAGGAGTTCCTGTTTGCAAATGCAAACACAAGAACAGGACTGGGAGGAACCTGGGGACTTCCCCAGACCCTCAGGTAGTCCCCAGAAGCTGCACCCGGCTGTTTAATACACTTTAATTTGATTAATCGCTTAATTGTTCAGTTATGTCAATAGCTGATGTTTTCTTTTGTAGAGCTGAAGACCTTGTTCGGGTAGCAGGCTCTGCATATGGCATAGATGAACATTTATCCCCTTCCAGCTTGTTCTTTCATAACAGCCACGTAGCTTTGAGATACTGATCTTCATAGAACTTTTGTCGATACCTAAATTTAGATCTGCTCCTTTTAACAACGGTGAAAACTTCTCGAGTCTGTCCCCTAGGAAAAAGTAGGATCTAGAAAAGTCCTTGAGTCCCGCTGTCATCTGGCCCCGCCCCTCTCAGCGAGTACAGTCTACATGCCTGCATTCTGCTCGCCTGCTCCGCCGTGACCTGACGAGATCAGACATCTCCCAGCGCCCCGCCCTCGCACGACTTCCCAACATACTAGAGTGGCTCATTTCTGGGGGCCTTTAAGCAGCTCCATCTTAACTTCTGTTTTGACTAGGATTGGGTGTGTGTGTGTGTGTGTGGGGGGGGGGGCTGCAGTGCTGAGGCCATTTTTAATCAGCTGCTTCGCTGCGAACGCTAGCCCAAGCAGATGGGAGTCATTACTGAATGGCAGACGTGCTCAATTTACCGCACTGCACTGCCAGCTCTGTGTCCTTCGAAAAGTCATCTTCAGATTATTTTAAGTAGACCGCTGTCTGAATCACACTGATCCTGGGTTACGCTGACATGCGCATCGTCATTTGTAATCAACAGTAACTGTAAAATACACAAGTCTATTTAAAGTGCCCATTTGGTAGCTTATTGCATCAGATGTTCAGCTTGTCTGGGTTATATCATTACTAAAGGCTCCCTTCGGCTTCTAGACTGAATTCTAAGCACTGTCTGCATCTATAAATAAAATTCCCTCTGGGCTTCAAAGCTCTTTTAGTTTTTCTTCTTCAGAACTATGTGTCTGAACAAGATCTGTTTGTCTGATAACTTGACTTGCTTGGAAGTTGTTCGCCACATTTCCCTCTCCCTGGTTCCCTGCCGGTGCTCTTCTTGCATGCTTAATCATTGGTCCGTGGGTATGCTATGTCACGGCATGGCACAGGCTTTGTATTTACTTAGTGTCAAAACAATGAGTGTAATCCTGCTTGAATGAAATCTTGCCCCCACCCATTTCATGCCAATGAGATAATTAGTCCCATGTCTCATTTGCATGTGAGCAGGAAAGCCCCCCCCCCCCCCCCTCCTTTCTCCTTTCTCAAAGGCCTCCCCACCCTTCCCCCCCCCTTTGAGACTGGCACTGGGCCCTGGGCAGTTTGGGCACCACCGCTGCCTCATTATTTGTCTATGTCTTAATCAGGATGCTACAGCCTGCCGACACCCTGCACTGGTCACGTATCAGGCTGCTCCTTGACCTCCTACAAGGCCCAACAATAAAGAGACAAAGAAAGACTCGAGTTTTCTTTCTTTTTTCCACTTATACATGACTTAACTCATGTAATTATGTAATTGTATTACTTTAGGACTCTTTAGGTATTTTTTTTCTATCATTTAATTGGAAAAATGTTTTTCCACGTATTAGCTTTTTTTAAATTGAAGAGTCACAGAAGCTTGTCATTTTCCCAGAACTGCAGGAAATTCAATGTTTTTTTTCCCAAGTTCTCTAAAAATGTGAGGCTATTCAGTTTACAGTGATATAACACATATAACGGAATCAGCAGAGCAGAAACCTCTCACAATATAGAATGGTTTGCTTTATAAACCATTCTATACTTGGGTACTCCGACTTTCTCTCACAGTCCAAAGACATGTAATTAGTGGTGTCAGGTTAACTGGTAAATTGCCCATAGGTGTGAATGGTTGTCTGTCTCTCTATGTTGACCCTGTCTGCAGATATTTGCAAATCTTCACCAATTGTTATCAACCTGTGTGACTGTATGTGGTTCCCCAGAGGTTGACAGATGTGAAAAATCTCTGGGCAACCACAGTTATTATTATTTTTTTTAAATGTTAAGCACATTGAGTTTACATGCAATTAAATGTATCTTGCCAATAAAATTACTGTGGCATCCTCTTTTTACTTTAGTGTAACTGAGCTATTAACCATTACTATACAGTGAATATAACTATTAGCTGCAGCTGCATGTTTTCCTCCATTGTTCTTGCCCTGCTCTCCTTTTCAAACCTGAATATTGATCACTCTGCCATGCTACATGCAGCACTTCTTCTTTCCCCTGACCTTTGCATTTTTGCATATAGTGCTGCCTGAGCTGTTAACCTGGCGCTTGAATGGCAAAAACCTGAATGTAAAACTACTCAGTGGCTCTGACTGATGACCTGGAAGACTACACACATCAGCTAAACTGTCTCTGTTCAAGGCTTTTGTCAGGCTCTTCATTAAACGAGTAAAAGCCCAATCGAGGTCCTCTGACAGCGATGCAGGTTCACCACAGATGTCTGTCTTTTTTTTAACAGAGGCAGCGTTGCACAGCCTCCTGGGTGCTCTGACCAGCGAGACTTACAGCGACCCGACTCAACACCTGGAGCGGGAGCAGGCGCTGGCCAAGCAGTTCGCAGAGATCCTCCACTTCACGCTGCGCTTCGACGAGCTTAAAGTATGGCTCTTTATTTCTTTAAGTGTCAAATTTTAGCTGCTTCTGTAGGCTTTGCTCTCAATCGTCCAACAAGCTACTGATGCCCCTGGATTGATTTTTTTTTTTTTTTTTTTCTTAGCTCTGTGCAGTTTTAAGCTGCCGCCAGTGAGCGCATGATTAGCATTTAATTAGAGCCCTGATACTGCTCTGCTGTTTATGATACTGTGGATGTCAGTGAAATGGCCAATAAGGGTTATTGCAAGGGGAAAAAGGTCTGCAAATTGTTGTTGCCCGAGCCAAGTTTTTCACAGCGTGGCAGGTTTTATATAAACGACAGGCAGAGGGAACTTTAAAAGTCTGATCTGGTTTGAATTCGGACACAAACTGCTGAAACGAAGCCGCGATTGAAGCATGTTTGTCGCTCAAATGCCCATTGTCAGAAACATAATTGTGTGAGCACTCATCTTGTAAGACACTGGGCCCACATCCCTGCTCCTTTGACACAAAAACGTAAAAAAAAAAAAAAAAAAAAGGCTCCCCGACTCCCTGAGGCGGTTTGCAGCGACGTCCCAATTAGTGCCCACTACCCAGGCTGGCAGGATGAAAAACATGAAGGTAGGGGGTGCAAGGTGGCATGCCAGGCCCATTCATCAATCTTTCACACCCATGCACGGGCTTCTGACCTAGTTAAAGTGTCTGAGTGCTGTGCAGCCCCTCCCTGGCGAAGAAGCCTGTCTCTCCTGGTGGACGCGGTGGACGCAGACTGAGTACCAGTCTATTGTAGCAGGATTAGCATGCTGTCAGCGCAGCTTTGACTGTGACAAGCTCGTGCAGGAATGAGGATAATTAGCCACATGACGAGCACTCGCTTGTGGTGACTTTTGAAAAGAAGCTCTCTGGTTGGCCAGCTTCCCTTTAAAAAAAAAAAAAAGTGGTCAGTTTGGCTCCACACTGAAAACCAGATGATTCATATATTGTAGGGAGTCATGTCAAAGGAGCTAATGGAGCCTTGTGGCTTTTATCTGAGGCTTTGAGGGTGCATAACGTCAGAGAATAAGCCTGCGTATATCCTGTGCTCACTCTAACCTCGCCTCTCCTTAATGAGACCCACAGCCAAAGCTCACGGCAGCAGGAAAAAAACCAAATATTTGCTGACAGGGCGAGCAGGGATGTGGACGTAAAAGGGGGCAGAATGAGTGTCAGACATTCAAATCCAGTTCAGCACATAAAATAGTAATTGTATCAGTGCTCTTTTTATGTCATTTCCCCCCCAAAGCTACATTTCTGCCTTGTTGGCTAAAGCTTTCTGTCATGACGATGGTGTGTTTGATCCAGAGCTGAATGTCCGGCTGCAGGCTGTCTCTCTCCCCTCTCTCTGTATTAGATTGCCTCCAAGCTTACATATATCTGTATATATAATATTTATATTTCTGTTTTGCAGATGACAAATCCAGCCATTCAGAATGACTTCAGTTACTATAGGAGAACACTGAGTCGAATGCGGATCAACAATGTACCGGTGAGCATGTTGCGCCCATCTCTGACATACAACTTCTCCTTTATCTTTTTTAGCATCTGTTAGCTCTTTGTTTTGGTTTAACAGCCCATTTATCTGCTATTAGAGCGTAGCAGATGGTGTTATTTTTGAGTAAAATTTTATTTAATTTTTGTCATAATTTAGTCTGTAATAATCTTATAATTCTTTTAGTTTTAGTCGACTAAAAATCGAAAGATTATAGCAGACTAAACTTGATTCAGTTGACTTAAATATAAAGTGTGAAAGTTTCTCATGGTTTTACTGGTGAGTGCCTTATTTTCTTTGTGAAATGCATCCATATGTCTCCTCTTCTCTTCCTCTTAGGCGTTGACATTTTGTCGCACTTTTATGAGAAACGGGGAGCATGGCAGATTGTACCCTTTCCCGTGGGCACATAAAATTGTTCATATTTAACCTTACTGTGCAAGGACATTACTTCCGATTGGATCACTTTTAAACTTGTCCCACCTCTCTGCACCACTCGGTTGGTTCTGATTGTGTCTCGCTTCTCCAGAATATTTAGGTTTTTTTAATATTTTTATTCACTGACTAAAGTGTCAGTGCATTTCATCGTCTTCTTTTCCATGAGAAAAAAAGAACGATGAAAACTATGACTAAAATGACTGGTGTGTGATGTTGCAAGAACTTTTTATTTAAATCAAAATATGACCCACAAATTATATTTTCTTTTATTTTACACGGACCACACTGACTTTACTGACTAAACGGTTTTCACTTCAGCTTTTAACTGCTGCAGAAACTCAACACACGTGGTGCTGTGGACATGGTCAGCATCAACTGACCATCAGCGTTGGCCTTACTTGAGAATCGGTGTCGGTTTGAATGTGTGTTATATTTAGAACATTATCACTGCTTTTGCTGCTGACAGATGGCTCTCTCTGATGAAGAAGGGAAGCTGTTTCACTCCACCAGACTCCATTGGCAAAACAAGTATTTTTTCTTTGCAAAACATGGGAATGGTTCATCTATTGCTGGCTTGACCAGATGGTTTGTCTGTGCTGTTGTGCATTTATGGTTATTAAAGCAGTTAGTTTGGGTGTGAATTGAAAAAAGTCACGCTAATTAAACTAACAACTCCCATGTTCTGTCAGGTAAAACTCACTGTTTGTGTCAGTGGTGGTTTCGAAAGGAGTGGTTTGGGTCTTAATGTTCCTGATTTTGGTGTTAACACTTTTATTATGATTCAGAATTATATTTTGAAATACCAAAAGCACCCAAACAGACTAACCGGCTGATGCAGTGGTTAACCAACTGTAAGATTTCTGTTTTTGTCAGCACAAACTGGTGGCTTTGATGACTTCCGTTCCTCATCAGAGGGAGACATCTGTGGCAGCTTATAGCTTATTTGCTATTCTTGCATTGAATCAATGTATGACATAAGTCGCCTTTATGGTTTGCATGTGTAGCTCTGCAGTTTTGCTGCTGAAATACTGGTTGTTGTTATTGTGGTTTCCCTCTTCAAGTTAAGCCATTATCTTCCAGTATCTTTCATAAATGGTGGCAGAGTAAAAAGTTGAAGGAAACAACAGTATTGAATGGACCAGTCACAGTGATGCCTTCAGCACAGTTATTTTTCTAGGGAAGTGCACGGCAGCTTCTGGCATAAGTTGTGGTGGAGGGTTTGTTGTTAACGCAGAAGCATAAATCCCGGATAAGCCCCCAAATTACTTTAAATACAGATTAAAGTTAAACTGACAGTAATTTATTTATTTTTAAACTGGCATAATACAAACGGCGTACCAAAAAAAGCTGATGTTGTTTAAAATGTAAATTTAAAAAACAGAATGCAATGATTTACAGATTTTTATGAACCAGATTTTATTTACAATAGAACACAGGAAATATCGAAGCATTGGAAACGACTGTGGCATGAATTTTAGCTCAGCATTTATTGGTTAAATACTTTCTTCTTGGAAAGTGGAGTAGTATTTATACCTGGTATTAAACACGTGTATAATCATTTCTCCTGTAATTTACCTTTTCTTCACTTTGATAATGAAGGCCAATGCCAGTGTCAGTGCTGCGCATTGTGCTTGCTACCTCGCTGTTATGACTGACTGTCCATTAAAGCAGCAGAGCCGCTTTAATGGACTTTGTTTCGCTTGTGCGTTTCCCGGTAAAACGGTCAAAATGTCATGTTTTCTTTCTACCTGTTCATCACTGTGATGAGTGAGGTCCAGGTGCAAATTCAGTTTATGAAGAAATGAGATCTCTTCATGTAGGTCTATGTGTGCCTCTTACTTACATGCAAGGACTTCCCATGCTGTCCATGTGTAAGGAGACCAGAGAAAGTCAATGTCATTCAGCACTTTGAAGTGAATTAAGATAACCTTGACCGACACATAAAGGGGTGGTAAATGCATTACAGAGTTACCCAGGCAACTGGAGCCTGAAATCTCCAATAGAGTGACCATCAGCTACAAAGAGATGTCCTATGTGGATGCACCTTTAGGCTTTAGTTTACTCTGTGCACTTTTGCACATATGCACCTTGCTGTGTGGACACCCAACTTTGTGAACATAACTCGAGAATGAGGTGATGTACGGTTTTCAAATTGATACCATAGATGTGTTTTTTGTCTTGTCGTCCTCCCTTCAGCCCCAACCGGTCATGGCAGATGGCTGCACCTCCCTGAGCCTGGGTCTGCCAGAGGTTGAGGGAAACGTGGGGTAGTAAAATTGGTCATTTTTAGCTGCATATGAGGAAAAATAAACCAAAACTGCACTCAGTTCAGACCCGCCTGACAGGAGCTTTTATTTCTTAAAGCAGAACATGTCATTAGACAAATGGGCCCAGACAAGTTGTCGTTAGGACCTGTCAACGCTGAAAGACGCTCGGGCCGCCGTCCCTCCTCACAGCTCCGTCGCACTCGGTTTAGTCAGCGCTCAGACGACTGAATCATTCAGACATCCGAGATGAAACGCAACTGTCCCGGCTCAAACATTCTTTGAGCTCATGTGTCATCATCGTTTGTTAAAAAACCCAAAGTGGTTTGAAAGTTTGGGGCGATTATTCATATTCCGTCAGTGCTCTCATGAAGGCAGGAAGTGTTGTTGTTATTTAAATACGCAGACAAATTTAGAACAGGCTGTTCAAGAGACGCCTTATTCTTTTGTTGTCCGCCAGGTGTTTTCAGCGTCTCATCTGAAACGGCAAAGCGGCAGTCAGCTGGGAAACCGGGGGAGGGAGGAGGAGGAGGGCTGTGTCACAGGGTTTATATCAGTCGGTGTTTTATTTAACGAAGCAGCTTTTCATCTGCACAAACAGTCTGTTAAAGCTGCTTCGCATCAAATAAACTAATAATACATCCTGATGTTCTCTCGCACCTTTTCATTCAGAGTTTTTTAAATAAAATTTCACAGCATCGCCACAGTGTAGAGCGCAAAGTGGCTTTAATGTCCCTCCAAGCGTGTCAGCTACACGGCCACCTTCGTGGTCGCTTTCTTTTCTCAGTCTCCTTGTAAAGTAGCTTTAACTGGCAGCTCTTCTAATAACAGAGATAACCACGTTTGAGTTTGATTATTTTAAGATCAGAGGTCCAGAACACTAAACATGCAGTCAGTGGATTCAAGCTTTGTTTTTTTTGTTTGCAGGCAGAAGGTGAGAATGAAGTCAACAATGAATTGGCCAATCGGATATCTCTCTTCTACGCCGATGCCACGCCCATGCTGAAGACGTTAAGTGACGGCACAACAAAGTTTGTTTCTGAGGTGAGACTCAGAAACAAAAATATTGGATACTTTATTTTCTTTGTGTGTGTGTGTGTGTGTGTGTGTGTGTGTGTATCCACTCAAGTCATTCCTCCCTCCTTACAGAACAAGAACCTGCCCATCGAGAACACGACGGACTGCTTAAGCACGATGGCGAGCGTGTGCAAAGTCATGCTGGAAACACCGTAAGTGACCTCCTCCGCGTGTTAAATACGCCATTCACGGCTTTGCGTCTTATCCCTCCTCTTCCTCCTCCTGCTGTCAGGGAGTATCGCAGCCGTTTCACAAGCGAGGACACGGTGTCCTTCTGCCTCAGGGTGATGGTCGGGGTGATCATCTTGTACGACTACGTCCATCCCGTAGGAGCGTTCGCCAAGTCGTCCAAAATCGACGTGAGTGTAGACACGTTCACGCCAAACTTCTCACTCGCAGCTTCTTCTACAGCTAACGGTCTCTTTCTGTTCCACAGATGAAAGGCTGCATCAAAGTCCTCAAAGATCAGCCGCCAAACAGCGTAGAAGGCCTTCTCAACGCTCTCAGGTCAGTTCTTGTTCCGATTATTAAAAAAAATAAAAATCCCTGCTGCCCAGCGTGAAATGTGATTGCAGCCCGTGAGCAGGCTTTTAAACTGAACAGGAGCAGGCTGCTCACGCTGTGAGTTGGATGAGTTGGTTCCTGTTCACAAGCAGCAGACAGACCTCATCCCCTTCAGCGCAGTGACTCATCCTCCACGCCGTCCAGCGGGGGATTCGGTCAGCTGTGAGCCTGATCCGGGTTGGGTGTCAAAGCCTCTCCACAAAGGCCGATTACATGTGACACCAGGTCCCCTCGCGCCCTCACAAATTTCACCCACCTCACCTTGCTCTCGCAGCTGCTGACAGCTTTGAGTCGACCTTACATCTGTGTGTTTGTGTGTGTGGGGAGCCCGAGGCGGGCCGGCTCTACCGGGCCACACGAGGTTATTTTCATGCGAAAGCTGACAGATTTTCTCTCAGTGATTGCCACACTGATGTGACGGAGGATGATAGTGTATGTTAGACGCATGCAGTGCTGGACAGTAATGAAGTCAAAGTTCAAGCTCACTTTACTGCACTATTTATCTGACATTTACTGGAAGATTTTCTAATTTACCGTTTTGTTTGTATCAAAACAAACAACACAGCCAAGGTAAAAGGAAAGTACAAACTCTTTCATTTCTAAGATGGGCTTAGACGAACAACATCATGGCACATTACACTGTGTCGTTATTTGCAGTCAGTACATCCTTACTGCTTCCTCAGGAATTAAGAGGGCAAGTAGCAGCCAGCTGCTGCTAATCAAATGCAATAGACTAACGATCATCAGCAAGTGTGAGCAACTCTATAAGAACAGAGGTTTTGACAGTTTGCTGGTCTGAAGCATTCAGATAAGTGCAATGTCAGTCTTAACAGGAGTGGACATCCCAGCTAATTCACTCCAGGATCAGATCAAGCAGCGCTCAGAGAAACTGCAAAAAAAACCAGAACTCAGATCTCAGGCTGTATTGACCTCGTTTTAAAACCTGCTAATGACCAGATAACTTTTATGCCCCGATAGTGCAAACCTTAGAATTGACAGAGGGTGTACTTTCATTTTTTGCTATCAATGTATAATAAATAAATACAGTAATACAAACACTGGGGCTCTTTGCCATGTTTCAGCTTCATTAGCAGCCGCATCAAAGCAGGACTGCAGCTTCCTGTTATTTTCATCAATATTTAAACTGCAGATCGGGCCGGTGTGTCAGGTTGTTGCAGGAGTTCTCAAAATCTTGCGGGCAGATTTACATGAAAATTTTACCACCAGCATGGCCCAACTTGGAATTGATCCAGATCTGGATGATTCTTCTTTTTTATTTAATTGTAGCGTTTTTAAAAATATGGCCTCAGAGCAGGTTTCAGTATACGGGGCGCCTGCTCTCCCACGTGAGCTGCAGACACAACACTTTTGGAGTCTTTAAAGGAAGCTGCTGCTGCTGCTGCTGCTGCTGCTGATCATGATGAGAAAAATTAGTAGGAACTGGAGTTAAAGAAAATATCACAAACTGAGGCAAGAATTCAATGAATGCATCATGTGGTGGCTTTGGCGTTGGTACGCAGCCTCGGAGCGCTTCTTTTGATCGATAAGACGTGGAAATGCTTCCTTTTGTTAACAGTGTCGACTCATTCTCATTCAAATTAAGCTTCACGTGAAAACACACAGCCTTCAGATTTAAAGAGTGTGAATCTTTTAAAGGTACAAATACTGCAGAAACAATAACTCCTTACTTTGTAATAAGAGTTCCTGGCAGAGCAATAGTTCTTGTTTCTGTGTAGTCTATAAAGTCTATATTAAAAAACTGCTTCAAACTTCATTTTTAGCAGAACAAACCCTTGAACATGTTACAACTCGAGAAGCAGAAACCAGAGCATTCACAAGTGTGATTTCCCATCGGACGTTTTGTTTTTAGTAACAGTTTAAATCTTTACATATAATCCAAAGAGGCTTAAGTCGGATCAAAAGGTTAAAGGAGAAGAAAGCTGCCTTCTACTGTTTGGAGGAGATTGACACCAGATCAGGAACCAGTGTGGACGAAAGGAAATGCTTCAGTATTAACATTTACCCCGTTGAAGAGGACGTTTTCAGCTAAACGAGGACTTTCACTTTGAGAGCTCGAGCATATTTTGTTCATAATACTTCAGTATTTTCACTCTTTGTTCTTCTACTGAAGTGCACATTTGCTTTTTCTCTCTCTCTCGCCTGCAGGTACACAACCAAGCATTTAAACGATGAATCAACCAACAAGACTATCAAGAGCATGCTGCAGTAGGACTGAGCTGCTAGGACTGCTGAAGGGAGACGCCGCTCTCTCGAATGTCGCTGCACAGAATGTTGTCTTTTTTTTTTTTTCTTCCTTTGTTTGCTTTTTTAAATGGAAAAGAGCTACTGCTCCGCCCTCTTTTATACTGCAAAATGCTACTGCCATTGTAAACGTCTTTTTTGGTGCCAAAAAGATGTCGCTGATATGTAATGTTTTCGATAAAAGCCCATGCCGCTATGGCAGCTAATGAAAGCATTGTGGATGCTCCGGTTTTTATTTTAAACATGTCTTCTTTTTTTTCCCTGTGTAAGGGGACGGGAGTTCTGACTTGAAAATTTAATACAGAGAGATATATAGAGACGTATATATTATTTTTGGTTGATTTGTTATTTAATTCCATCTTCTGCATGATTACGAAACAAAATAGTCTTTTCCTTGTATTTAAAGTAAAACAAAACAAAAGCAATGGTTCCTCTTAATTTGTCTGCTCTTTTGTGCTTTCATAATTAAATGTTTTGTTATTGAAATGGTACTTGTTGAATTGAGATTAAGAGTACTGTTTTTATATTTTTTATAGGTTTTAATTTGTGCATATGTCTTTTTTTTGTTTTTTTTTAGTTGTGTTGTATTTTTTAGTTGAAAACTTTAAACTGTGATACGTTCAAAATCAAATTAAAACTGGGAGTGTGTACTGTACATGCACAGTATGTTGTGGCTGGAGAAATTAAAAGGAGAACTCTTGTTTTCTACGACCCCGACTCGTCAGGTTTGATCTCTTCTCGCCGTCTCCGGGCGGCCGGAGGGGAAGATTGAGAACTCAGTGACACACAGTTTTTTAAACTTAAAACCAAAATAAGCAACTTTAACACTTCAAAGCAGTCCTCTTAATCTAATTGCCAAATTATGTCTGTTCACCTTCATGTGAAGGTCAATAACGCTCTCAGGGTTGATGTTAAGTAATGGTAGTTACAAATAACTGAAACCAGCCGAGCGCAGCAGAATATTAATAAAATGGATTAAGTGAAATCCACCTTCACTACCTGCAGGACTGACTTAACATTAATGCATTGATAATTACAGCGCAGAAAACCCTTTTTTCCTGTATTTCGAATGTAATTTAAGCATGATTTGATTTATTTACTGATGGTGGGTCTTGACAAAGCCCCTCAGTTCAGTCTGACTGAAACAGGACATTTTTGCACCCCTATGCCTGCTTTTAGGAAGGAGGGTGGAGCTTCTGTGCTCGCAGCCCTAGATGACCATATTAGGTATATCCACTCTTGCTGACATCACTCAGAGTCAACAGCAGTGTTGGTCAAGTTACTTGAAAAAAGTAATCAGTAACTAATTACTGATTACTTCCCCAAAAAAGTAATCCCGTTACTTTACTGATTACTTATTTTCAAAAGTAATTAATTACTTAGTTACTTTTTAGAAACACGATTTACAACCTGAAGAGGTGATAAAGCGATAGATCTTTCAGCCCAATTCTACTTTTTCTGCATAATCTATCATACAAAATGTAATCAAATGGAAAAGTCTCTTTTTTAACTTGTTTTATCAGTTTTAATCTTTTAACTTTATGCATCAAGCAAAAATTAAATTATATGCAACATTCTCTGACTTGAATAAATTAGTTTAACATTTAAACCTATTTTCTGCACATTCCAGAACATAAAATAAAATATTTTTTGTGTTTACACTCACTCTTTCAAATAGATGCAAGTAAAACGCAGCAGAAAATAAATAAAGTCAAAGACTCAGCGGTCCTGTTGCTCTATTTTCACCTGTAAAGCAGGAGTGGAGTAGGCGGAGGTTTACCCTGGTGCAGGTGTGCCGCGGTCAGTGGAAGAATCCACGAGTTTCTCTGTGAGTTTCCCATTATGTTGTTGCGCACTCGGTGCTTGCTCGGAAGTTTAGGGGGTTTTTTCGCTGTAAAAAGAAGTTTTCTTCCCACGCACGATGGACGCTAATGTTTTTGTCACTTTTTATGGAATCAAACTCAAAGTAAGGTCAGTGCTTCCATGCTTTAAACGCTGCACGCTCATACTCTCTCCCACAATCGATATGTGATCCATTGTTGATCTGCACACAGCTGGTGTCACTAACGGCGCACTCGCTTACGTCACTGTCATGAGACATTCTAGCAAAAAATCACGGTTTTAGTAACGCAGTAACGCAGCGTTCCTACGGGAAAGTAACGGTAATCTAATTACCGTTTTTGCAATAGTAATCCCTTACTTTACTCGTTACTTGAAAAAAGTAATCAGATTACGCGTTACTGTAATCTGGTCAACAGTAGAAAAAAAGAGTCTGGTGCCTAAGCACCATTTAATATGAGCATCCTTCATTGTGATACTTTATATTTGTGACACTGTGAGTTCCCATGGAAATCTGCTTTTAACAGTCCCTAAAGTGATGGCTCAAAACAAACTGCAAAAGCACCTGATGATCAACGCTGATGTTGTTGGAGGCTAAGTAGATGAATCACAACCCGGGCTTCCACAGCCAGTCAACACTAAGGATGAATGACGACAGAGCAGGTTAATAAGGATGACAGAAAAAATAATGAGTGAACTGTGGATGTAACAGCTGATTATAGGAACCTGTTGGCAGTTTAATCTGTCAGCAGGTGCAACAGAGCAACCATTTTTGGGCCACCCGATGAACGTGAGTCTCTTATAGTTATGTTGTTGGTCTCCACCACCTGTTGAGGGATGTATTTTTCTTTTTAGCTGCTAAATGTTGCACTGTGTTCACTAGTCAGTCTCTGATTTACAGTACAGGCACAAACTGAGAAGGGCCCCCTCTTTAAGGTTCATTTAATGTGTTAGGCTAACCTGCACATATAGAGGGAGGTGTGGCACTCTCCTCCAACAGCACCAAACCTACACCTGTTTTCTTTTAGGTGCCTGTTTGTTTGTTTCAGCTGATTCAGTTTGGCCTAGAATCTTGTGTTGGGTTTTGCAGGTAATTGTTTTTGCATTATTAAACTGCAGCAGGTTGGAGCATCCCATTTCAAATGGGCTCTGTGAGCTATACATTTGGGGGTTTAATAATAGTACCCCAATGTAACCACATGTCCACAGTTCAGTTCCTTGACATTCATTCAGTTTCCTCTTTCTGCCCGTGATTATTGTCTGTCCTCTTCAGACCGCCGGAAGTCTGATAGAGGTACAAAAGCATTAAGAGCTAGTACGAGGTTGAGCAGGCAGTACTTTCTATCCACTTCCTGTGTGTCCTTTGCCCTGCTTTCTTTTCCTGATTTGTCTACATTTACACTTTACAGTTGTGGTCTCATCACTCATCATGGGCATTAATGTTTGTGGTGATTTTTGTCTTTTAATGTTTTCTTTCAACTGTTCCTTTTCCAGGGTGGAATGATCTTTAATGACTTTAAAAACAAGGACTGGGTGCACAAGTTTTAATCTATTTTAGATATTATAATCCACACAGTGTCCAAAGTGTACACACAGGCTCAAATATATACATACAATCAAGTAAAACTTTTAGTAAGCTGTGCTGAAGGTTCTACAAGGTCTTTTAATTTGAGAAGGCCAAGGCCCATTAACCTCTGGTTAGTGCTCATGACTTACTACAGCTGGTAGTTTCTCTTTGGCAGCATAAAGAGGATTTGTTTGACAGCTCTCATTGAACTGACCAATACTCATTACTTCAAACAACTGAACATAAGTACAAATTATTCAGCTTTCAAATCCAAGACTGTACCAACTATCAGGCATGGTGGTGGTAGCATCATGCTCCGGGGCTGTTTTGGTGCGAATGGTAATGCTACATTACACATAGTGGATGGAATAATATAAAAAGGAGGACTACCTCCAAATTCATTAACTTGAAACTTGGACACAGTTGGATGTTCCTGCAGGACAATGATCCCAGACATATAAAAAGTGGTTTGGGATGGATAAAGCAGGCATTATTATGACATTAAGCTCCTGGAAAAACCTTCACAAAGCCCCAAACTCAACACTTTGGAAAATTTGTGGACTATTTGTAAAAATTTGACCAATTCTGTCCAGAAGAGCAGTCACAAATCCAGCCAGAATTATGCCACCAGCCTGTTGATCGCTACCAAAAAGGTACAACTTCCTAAGGGACATTTAACGAAATATCAGTGAAGACGTATGTATATATATTTGAGCCTGTGAAATGAAAACCTACAGACCCAATTCTTGTTTTTAAAGTTATTAAACATGTATGCTGTACAACCGATAAATAAATCATTAAAATCCCCAAATTACCATGACATTCGTGCCCAATATGAGTGCACGTAAACTTCACATCTGCACAGAGGGTTAATTACCGAGCACTAGAGATACAAACAGGCCTGCTGTTGTGCACAGTTTCCACCTTCATGCCGAGCTAAACTAAACGGCTGTAGTCTGTAGAGTCATATTTAGTGTACACATAAACAAGCAGTAGAATAATCCTCTCCTCTCTCCTATGCAATATGAAAATAATAGTAACAAGACAAAAAGTACTGTTTTGTTTGTCTGCTAATGAAAAGCATCCATTTCCCCCAGTGACACCTTTGTTAAATGAGCTTTTCATTTGCCCTCTTTTCGCCTTTTACGACCACTCAAAGTCTGCTATACTTAATGGCTCACTAAGAAACATAATTACACGATGTCAGTGACAAGTGGTCATCTCTCTTTATCTAAAACCAAAAAAAAGCTTTTCAGGATCCATTATTCCTTTCCTCCACATTAAAGGTTTTCTCCTGTTCCATCCATGCTCCGGTAAAAAAGAAAGATCCTTTCTAATCATTCTCACTCTCCTAACCTTTTTATTTTTCCTCCTCTTTTCAGTCGTGACACACAGAGAGAGGGAGCAAAAAGAAGGGGGCCACTCTCGTGTGGCCACTGCAGCAAAACTTCTCAGGGTCAAAGGCAGACAGACAGCAGAGTGTGCATGGGTGTGTCCTCTGCAGCATCGCTGCACTAACAGACTGGGGGGAAAAAAGGGAAGGAAACGAGAGGGAGTGAAGGAGGAGATGGGAGGCAAGCGGAGCGGTTTAATCTTGGGTGGGTTTAAAATCCTTGAGGGAGAGTTATAGAAAAGCACGGTGGGGGTGGGGGTGTATAGCTTCTGTTGCATTTTTTAAATGCAGCTCAAATGTGGTTGCAGGGCATGCGACGCGCACAGAATAGCTGCCTTTTTGTCACCGTGACTCCTTCTCAGTGGGGAGCGTTGACCTTGTTTCCCACCCACCGTGACCCTCCATGCAGAAGCTTTCACTGCATCATCGGGGCTGCAGGCGGAGACGGCGGCCCTGCTGTCCAGACGAATGAAGCCTTTCTGAGCTGTATTCAATCTAATATCAAAGTCAACCTTTCCTCTCACCTGAGAATGATCATAACGGAGCAGCGTGGAGGCGTGGAAGCCAAAAAAAGAAGAAAAAGACTGAATTAATGAAGTTTTTAAAGTGTATTAAACCTCCAAATGTTATTACAGATTGATGCTTGAAGCTACAGGATCAGATCATGTGTGAATATCGGCAAATGCTGATTACACCCACAGCATCCCTGCTCTGTCACTAGAGCCACAGACTTAATAAAAGAAGGAAAAAAGGGAAGGACCATGTCTATGGTATCAGATAAGAGCAGCAAGCTTGGGAAAATGACCTTCACGCAGATTAAATCCTGCAAACACAGATATCAGCTAATTAGTGCAACACACAGAATCTCACCCGCTATAACTGGAGTTCCCAGATTCAATCTATATCATCAAATTATGAGAACTTTCTTCTCACCTACCTTTGATCTGCCTGAAAATGTTTTTGTTTGACCATTAAAATGATTGCTTTGAAATCTGAGCTTCTCTTCTACATGCAGCTGATTGGAAACCCCGGGGTCCCAAGGAGAATCAGCAGTGCTGAGAATAGTGGGAGGTGCTTAGGTAACAAAAGGCCACGCATCAGGTGTGGCAGTCTTACTCGGTGAGGGGTTTGATTCAACACGCTCCTCCATGATATGTATATGCAGTGAATGTGCTGGTGTGTTATAGGACATCCATAAAGTCCTAAATGGTTCTTCTATAGCACTTTATACAACTTGGCTCGTTCACCCAAGCCTTTCTAATATTCACACTCCGATGGATGCATCGTAGAGCAACTTGGAGTTTGGTATCTTGGGATGAAAGCTAGAACAGCCAAGGATCAAACCACTGACCCACCAATTAGTAGATGACCTGTTCTACCTATTGAGCTACACCACTGCCAGATCTTTTAAATAATTTTGTCATTATCTCAAAATTTCCACTTATTAACTCCATATTTCTTTTTTCTTTCTGCTGAAGTTATTTTCTCAGTGTTTTAATTAACAGCCTGAAAAAACTGTAACATGGCAAAGAGCAGCTGGAGACAACTTCTAAATCATTTATAACTGTATTTCATAATAATGCAAAATGAAACGTACGATTTTTAGTCACAAAAATTCCCCATCAGTTGACCTGGAGAAGCTTGATAATTCAGGTTAAGTTTAAAATATATTAAAAGGCATAAAATGTAAAATGGTCTGTATTTGTATAGCGCTTTACTTAGTCTCTATGGACCCCAAAGCACTTTACACTACATTCAGTCATCCACCCGTTCACACACACGCACTGACAGAGGCGAGGCTGCCGGACACTGGCGCCACCGGGCCCTCTGACCACCACCAGTAGGCAACGGGTGAAGTGTCTCGCCCGAGGACACAACGACCGAGACTGTCGGGGCTACAGGAAGAGTTCTCCATGTTTCTTGAAAGAAACATTCAAAACTCTTCTTTGGATGTTTGCTGCATTTTGTTCTGTTCTCTGTCGAGATGATGACACACTGCTTCATTACGTTGAAGTCTGGACTCTGGGGAGGCCAGTGCATAACTGATAGTTTTACATTGTGTGTTTTTCTATCCAGGTGTGCTTTTGCTGCATTGTCAGTGTGTTTGGGATCATGCTAAAAATGAAACCACTGCAAATCCGATGCTTTTCACATGTTATTGCAGGTTTTACTGTACTTTAACAACGCTGGCTAAAATGCAGCTTAAACCATGACGGCACCTCCACCCTGTTTTACAGATGGCTGTAGATTCTCACTGTTGTACCTCTCTCCTGACCTCATTTGAATGTACTGTCAATGATGTAAGACAAGAATGTCAAATTTGGGTTAATCACTCCATAAGACCTGTTTTCACAGAATTTCAGTGCCTTTTCTCCCTGTTTGCTTTCCTCTTTGAACTGAAGAAGCTTCTCAGATGAGCGGTGAAACATCTTCAAGAAACTTAAAGAAGCCTAGTTGCTTTTCTCTCCAAACACAGATTACCATGACCTGGACGACTGAGAACCTGCACAGAAATATTCTTGAATTCACCTTAAAAAAGGACAAGAAAAAAAGGCGGCTTGTTCAAGACTTTTGCACAGTAGCTTTGTAGCTGTTTATTTTATGTTAGCACTCACCAGCAAATCTCATCCATCTATTTATTACTGGTTTATAGTTGTTGTTTTATGTCATTGTTGTAGCCTGTATTTCATTATTATGTTCATGGGTGATTTTTATTCGCTTGGCTGCAGCCTACAAATGTTTTATTATAGGATTAAACTTTGTAAAGCACTTTGAACTTTTGTTTTGAACAGTGCTAAATTTATTCAATTTGCACACTATTCATACTTGATGAGTTATGTCTGTGTGCACTGATGCTGTGGATGATTTGAGGGAGAGAAGGCACACAAAGGGGAAAAAAAGAGATAATCCCGAAGCTGTTTGAAGGTCAAGTGTTGCCACATTAAATTTTAAAGTATTTGTCAAGCAAATATTATATCACATCACACATATTTCCTGACGGGGATCTTGGCCTCGAATGTTTGGATTGCTGCTCCTTTGTCCTTGAAGTTTATAGCCTTCAAAATGTTTTCTTGATGTGACCGACTGAATTCGTTTGAGTCCTGCTCGTTCAGCAGGAATTCCTCATGATAAAAATCTCCACGCTCGTTCACGACCACGTTGGGATTGTTTCTGTGGCAGTAATTAAGATGTAGCCTGACAGCTTATTCTTCTTAAAATAAAATTTATTATATTTTCTGTGTTTTTTTTCCCTGGAAAACAAGAAAGGAAAAATTCAGTGCCAAGAAGTGAATTTTTTTTGTGTGTTCAGTTGCAGACAACAAGAGGCAGACTGCCAGAAATGAAATATGTTGCACTTCTGATCACTGTAGGTGCATTTCTGATCTGTTGTGTTATGCACCTTTCCCCTCTTTGCACCTGCATTTCTGCAAAAATCGTGCACGCATGCTAGGTTAAAAACAGAAAGAATTTTCCCTGGAATTTGAAAAGCCTCACGCGCTGTTTCCATGCAGATTTGTTTAGCTTTTGTTAGAAGATGTTAGTTTACTGATACGGGGCAGTTAGTTTTCCTTTAATGCGAGCAGCTGAAGAATGAATTAAAAGTAAAACAGATACAGTAGAAGAAGTAATGATTTGATCCAAAACTACAAAATAAACAAACTCACAAATTCAGCAGGGGATCAAATCATCATTTCCCCCACTGTATCCCCTCATTTGTGTTTGTTTGGGATGATACTTGCTGGATTTTATCCGTTATGTCTTCTGTCTAAAACACACCAGAAAAACCAGCCAAACACGGGCGGCCTTTCATCCTCAGTGATCCTGTGAGGCTTCCCACAAACGCCCGAGGGTGAAATCTTCCTGTGTCAGGGAACTTTGTGTTATTTACACAGTAGGCCTTGGAAGATGAGCTAACATTTGGCCCCTCGCAGGGGAACATGGAGCTATACAGCGGCGTCCAGAGGAAGTGAATTATGTTGTTGGTCACACCTCACAGAGAACATCTCACCATGCGGTTTAGTGTTTTAGAGAAAAGTGAAAAGGAGATTCGCTTTATTACAAAACACTCGACTTTTTGGCTTCGTGGAGGGCAAAGCCGCCTCCTTTCCTCCTTTCTGCTCAAGTTATAATTATTTTTTTCTGAAGACACGTGTAAGTGATGCTCTACAGTTTGACATTTCCACTCCCGTGTGTCACAGAGAACGGGCACAACTGTCAGTTTGTTTCCGAGTAAAGAGTTTCTTCTTTTATTCCAGTGAAAACCCCAGCAGCCTGAGAGCCGTGCTCTGTCCATAAACCACAAGGCCCTAACACATTGCTCATCTGTCTCTTGGGTGAGACAAGTTCACTTTTCTCAGAAAGACAACGGCTATCCTCTGAGACCACCCTGCCACCCTCACAACCACCCCTTTCACACACAAACACACTCACAGATGCAGAGACCCCCCCGCCCCTGCTCAAAAATCCCACTTCCTCCTGTACGTTGCTTTAATCGGGGGAGTCTTAGTTAATCAGTCGTGTCAAAACATTAACGGCTCATTGAGGATCACGTTTCATGCCAGCCAGACTGAACCAAGGGTGCCGTAATCTCGGTCCGTTGAGCAGATAGGACTATTTGCTTGGGCAAAGCTTCAACGCTTTATCAGGAACTAAGAGTCAGTGAAAGTATTGCTACACTTCAGTAAGAAGGCACAGGCCAAGTTCCTCTTAAACACTCTCAAAGAAAGTGGACGTTTTATACCAAGAAGCCTGTTTTTTAGAGAGGGAAGCATAGTCCACATCTGGAGTAATAATAGTAAAAGAAAATGCCCTAAGTCCAACTTTAAGAAGATAAAAACTTTCATTTAGCTTCTTAGTTCAATAACTGAAGAAGGCGTAAATCTTCGATTAATATTAACAATATTTCAAAGCAGAATCGTGAATGTAAAATTTATATTAGTGACAATTACATGTCCAAAAAGAAAAACAAAATTATGAATATTCAATGTGGCAAAAAACATTAACTTTAGTTGAACTTTTTTCAACATTTAATCAACAGAAAATAAAATTTCCATGTTCTTGGGACATGACACAAACTAATCCAAACAAGCCTTCAGTCTAACGTGCAGAAACACATTTACTTGTTATATTTTAAGCTGGAGAGTTCCCTACAATAGCACATAGGATATCAGAATCAGAATACTTTAAGATCCATAAGGATATTATGTATGTGATATGTGTTTGTTTGTCTCCTTACCAAAACTCCCTACTGAGAATCTAAAAAGCTGTGACGTAAGAGCAGAGCACTCGTCTATTTTAGCAAGAAAAGCTTCGGTATCCGGACGGTGTGAGGAATTATTGGGGTTGTAAAGAGGAAACACACCTAATTAACCTAACGGTCTCTTCTTATCAGGAGTGTAGAGAAACTGTCATGATTTGGATTGTGGAGTTGTTGAACATCCAAAATCAATCTTTAATTTGCCTAATTAAAAAAACAAACAAACTTAAAGAGGTCTCCAGAATACTGACGCTTTTTTTTTGGTAGTCTTTCTAACGCTCTTGTGCCGTTTGGTGTCAGACCTTTTACATGTGAATCATCTATTATCCTGTCAGCACAGATGCCACTTAATTGATGGTTACAGCAGTTTTCTTCATAGACCTCGTCCGTGTTGGCTTAAAGAGCTCGGAAACATAACGTGATGAAACCTAAATGTCCACGTAGCAGCTGATAACCTGATTCTCTTTTTTTCATGCGTGCCACTGATGAGACTTCAGAGGGGGCAGTGACGGTCTGTTAGGCTATCCACTGAACTGAGACCTCTCAACAATTACTGTCTGGCTTCAAAGAGCTCACACATGTATGGCTAACTGCATTAATAATTAGATCTAGCTAAGGATTTCAGTGAGGGAACTTTGTTTTTATACCCTCCCTCCTGTGTGGTAATCCTGTCGTCCAGTTAAATTTTTTTACACGTGCTCACACTTTTTTTACTTCACACATTGGTGTGAAAAGACACCAGAGGAGTGTGAGAGTCTCCCTCAGCGGCTGTCACTTCCTTACTAAGAAACAGAAATGTATAGAAATTATGCAGAGCACGCCAAACCTCGCTGACCTCCAGCAGCAGGCTCCAACCATTCACGCAAGCTGCAAACAGCAGCATGTCAGGTTGCTGCAGCGTGCCACCGAAATTTCACTTAAGTTTCACTTTCCACAGAATTTTACTTTATAAGCTGTTATGTGCAAAGACTTCTACTTATCTTCACTTTTATGTACAAGTCTAAAAAAAGTTATTGAAGTAGTGACGTGGGGGAAGAAGCACTTAAATGTTAATTTCATTGAATTTTTGACATATTTAAGTAATATGACAACATATAGCACATTTAAAGGGGATAGTTAATACATTTTATCTGCTTCGATATTACTGATGAAATTAACAACAATGAGACTACCCCAAACAGGTCTGATTTTACAGCTGGAGGCCGCTCACAAATATGCTTTTATTTCACTAGTTTTGTAGTGTCAGTGTCCCTGCTGGTAGCATGAGGCAATATCTGGACCCTACAGAGGTTGCACAGGTAGTCCAGCTCCTCCAGGGTGGTGCCATTGTTACCCAAGGAAAGAAATCACAGTTTTAAGAGCATGGAGAAGATTGAGGAAACAGGCATTTACTCTGGGAGAGCTGGACGGGGCTGCAAAACGCCCTTAACCCATCAGCACGACCAGTATCTGCTCCTTTGTGCAAGGACAACCAGGATGAGCACAGCCAGAGCACTACAAAGTGACCTCCAGCAGGCCACTGGTGTGAATGTTTAGATGTGATGTCTTTTCAAAGTGTTCCTTTCATTTTTGTTTGAGCAGTGTATATAATACTGCCAAGCTAAGCTAACAGGGGCTTGTTTGTGAGATTAAAGTAATCAATAAAATCTTATTTTAACTGCAATCTGTGATGAACCACTGCTGGAGAGAATCATCTACTAATTGGAAGTTGGTGGTTCAATCCCTGGTTCCTACATGTTGAAGATAATGAACCCTGAGTTTACCCTGATTCATCTATTGGAGTGTGTTGGGGTAAAGGTGCATAGGCTTAGAGAAAAAGGGCTTGCATGAATTTGTATGTGTGTTATGAGACTCAGAGTTACTTACTAACAGTGTCGTTACTGGAGCACAAAAGGCCATGCTTTTTTTCTTTTTTTCTCCCCCAGCTTTACCTGTTTTGTTTAATCACTAAAACACAGCTTAATCTTCAGTATAAAGGACTAAAACATCTGATTCAACGTACTTTAACTGTAAAGTATTTATTATTCACATTTTTCAGAGTCAGAAAGAAATGGCATGTTATGTTAGAAAACAACTAACTAAATAGAGTTTTCCAATCTGGCAACCCAAAGACTAACATGAATAATAATGGTCAGTAGGTTTTTTTCTCTTGTTTCATCCAGGCTAAAGCGCATTATTTCCAACTGATCAACTTCCCTTAAGTATGTTTAAGTTTGACACTTTTGAGAGAAGTTTTTCAGGTGTTTGTGACATGCCAGTCACAACACATAAATTCCAACTTAAAACCAAGATTGACCTCAAAGCTGCCTGCCTTGGACTTCTTTATTTTTTTGTCTGTATATACAAAACTGTCACATTCACTTCCACTTGCAGTTTTCATTCACTCTGCCTAATGCAATTTCCTCCGATGGAGGTCCTGAAGGGAGTCGACCGTTTTCTGTCTTTCCATCGGTCCATAAATCATGACCCTGAGTCCTGATGACGATGCAACTGTGGTCACGGTTTCCACCATCAGGTTGTGCTTCCAGCCATCCTGTCACTGAGTAATATCCGACAGAACAGCACACGTTCATGTGAGAAGCCCGGCCGTGTGGTCTCACTAAGTTATTGTGATGGTGTATGGTGAAATAGTTCTGTTTTTTTTTAATTCTCGCAAGTATTTCACATGACGGTGTGGAAATGATGGAGACCCTCGTACATTGAAACTCATCTTCTTAAGCAATACGAAAGAAAAAATTCATTAAAGAAATGACACAGGACCTGAGAGTGATACATCTGGACCTTCGGTTGGACCACTGGTATCTGCGGTGAAGCTTTGACCGTCAGTTTTGGCTGATAACGGTGTTGCTCCAACCACTTTTGCTGGGACATCCTATCAGTCCTCTTATCGCACTCTAACCAAGCAAACGGATCAACATTTTCCCTAAACTGTAAACTATTCCCTTACAAACCCTCGCAGTGTGTGTGATAGTCTGCATTTAAACAAACGAGTTTATTTGTCACAGGTTTTACTCCTCTCACATGTTCTGTTACATTTTGATCTCATTGTCATAGTTTTATCAGATGAAATCGAGCCATCATCGCTGTGTCCTCGCCACGGCTTCGGCGGAAGAGGTTGTGGTGCAGAAAGCCTACCAAATCAATATAAATTATATATTTGCATCAATTCTGATGAAATTTATGATATTAAATTGCTTTGCTGTGCTTTGAAAAAAAGAAAATCGATGCATATCACTATGACAGGCCTGTGGAGCTGCAGAGTAAAGAAAAAAAAGAAGTATTGATTGGAGAATATCTCTGATTATGTCCGATTATGCCACTCATAATCTCTTTAATCCATTTAGACTAGTGTAAAAAAGAAAAAAATAACACATACACAGTGTCTTTAAAGGCTGATAGAGTGTTTTTATATTGAATTAGAAACCAGGCAGCGTGTGTGCATGCTGTACTCTGCGAAGGGCATAAAGGGAAGGGAGTGTCAGCCGGTGCGCTGCGCTGCTGACTTTAGCCGAGATGTTCCAGCTGCTACTGAGCATTCACATTACTGTAATCAAGCCCTGCTGGCACTGGTTAGCTGTTCTTCGCCGCCTCCTCTGTGCTACAGCGTTATCTTACGTTACTAGAAAGGGAACGGTGAAACACTGTAAGCTTAAAAAAGACTCTTGTCAGGGGGAGCTTTGAGAGCTGCTTTTGAGAAATAACGCCGCACATGAATCCAGCATTTTGAAAACATTCAAAGACTCAAATAATTGGCTGCTTTATGTTTATCATAAGCTAGAAGACACCTTCTTTTAAATTTTAAACGCAGATCGTCCCAAAATCCTCTTGAATGGCGAGATGAACTTGGCAGAGAACTTCCTAATATCAAGGCAGCTTTTGACCTGCTCACACCCACTGCGTAACTGTGCACGCTTGATCTGATGGTGAGCCTGCAGGTGGTGCAGTAGCATCAGCTTTGGCTCGCAGCTCTGTGCGCCGGCCTCTCCCCGACTGGGAGAGAAGAGCTGCTGACTGGAACACATTTGCCCGCCGCACAGGGAAAACACTGATTCAGCTCTTATGGGAGAGCCCCCGTCTCTGGGGTTATTGAGGTTGGGATAACACCACCGACGCTAAAGACATCCCGTCCTCATCACTCTCTGACACGCCGGGAGCGCCTGTGAAGGTTTTTAATCTGCAGCTATTGATTTACTGTTCAAACGAGAGTTGGCTTCTGGTGATGAGCTGGGATGAGATATATTTTGTGCTCCTTTTCTTTTAACTTCCTTCTAACTGTCTTCATGCTCTTGCTCAACTAATGTGTCAAAACACATAAAGTGCTGCGAGTGTGTGTGAGAGAGAGCGGCCTCAGGGTGACGATAACAGACGGAGCCCAGCGGCTGGGTGGACGACCTTCTCTGGTTAGAGCCTGGCAACACCCTTACAGCTTCACATACCCCTGCAGACCATATCTACCCCCCCTTAACCTCCTCCTTTTCCTCTCCTTCCTCTTTTACTACACCCCTCCTCAGCCCCCTCGTCTGCTACTCCACATGAATAATGCAGGGGCCCTCCTCGATCGTTGCTACCAACATGCCACGGCATGTTTTATTCACGCTAAACTCAGGCAGATCCCCCACCCCACTATCACCGCCACCACCCCCTCATCGCTGACCAGATCTGTGAGCAGCCACCGGCCTCAAAGACATCAGCGACAGCTCGCTGTGTCTGCTCGCAAGGTCTCCTTGACCCCTGCGTCCCTGCAGGAGAGCGACCCCGGTTTTTCTTGGAAGTAAATATTTGCATTTAATTCCTGAAGCCCTGTCACACCCTGCTGAACATAAATGCTCCTGATTCGGTCCAGTCCT
Source organism: Rhamphochromis sp. 'chilingali' (assembly GCF_963969265.1). Lineage (NCBI taxonomy): Eukaryota > Metazoa > Chordata > Actinopteri > Cichliformes > Cichlidae > Rhamphochromis > Rhamphochromis sp. 'chilingali'. The sequence goes on from NC_137945.1 coordinate 12,974,545, forward strand.
TTTCTATCCCATTATAACTCCCTTTCTTTTCTTTTCCTTTTGTTGATGAAGGTGGCTTTTTCAGAGATGATCCTCTTTTATCAGCGAGTCTGCTGCTATCACTTGGGATGCTCTGATACACCAGTGCCCTGTTTCTTAACTATAACCTTAAATCACTCGCTTATGGTTTATGGGTCTCTTTTACAATCTTTACACCCACCTGGTTACGTCAGAGCGATGCTTGTGGTTTGATTGCCTTCTAGACACAACCCAAACACAAGAAGGTATCCTTCAAACGAGGATTTGCGATTTTTCCATTATAAACGTCTCCATTTTTGCACGTCACATGAGTGGGTGACGAGCAGCCGGATTCCTTTGACTAATTGAACTACATGACCTCTGACCTCAAAACTGAAATTTAATTTTCACATGTTAATTAACGGATTAACGGCATTAGAAAAAACACATAACCTCATATAATTGGCTTATAATTGACCAATGAACACCTAAAAGACAGTACCCCATGTTTTACATTTAATAACTTGTCATACTTTACCTCGGTGTGCACGCTGTTTTATATTTGTATATATATTTGTATTTATTTGGCTTTGGCTCTGAGCTAAGCACAAAGCTTCCTGTGTGACCACACCCATATGTATGTGTGCAAATGGCAAATAAAAGATTTTATCTTATCTTTTTTATTTATTTTAAAGATAAATATAATCCTTTGTCCTTGCTCCACCTCTAAATTAAACTTAAAATCTGCCTTTTTATTTTATTTTATTTTTTTTGTTTAATCTTGCTGGCACTTAAAACACCTAAACTAGTGGAACAGGTTAGGTGTTATATATAACTGTCAAATTTAAAGCTAAAATCTTCTTATGACGACCAAAAGATGTGACGTCATAGCTGGTGTCAGTCTGAGTGCTGTGTTGTTTTGTCTTTGGAGCTGAGGAGCTCCAGACAGTGTTTGGGGTCCATCTGTAGGAAATGTTTACCTGGACCGTTGTCCTGAAGGTGAGACGTTGCACCTGTCCTGTGTATCACTTGAACACTCACGCAGCCGAGAGTAACCACCTCCGCTCGTGTTTTGAAAACAACACGCCTGCCTTGCTTTAACAGAAGCTGTTGCGAAATCAGAGTTTTTCACCCTTATCTGATGGCCCGATCACCACGCCTCACTGACTCTCCATGGCCACGCCGGTGGGGATGACAGCGCTCTGACGAGTCATTTGTTACCCTTCGAGACTCATTCCTTTGCCCCCGTCTGAAATGCTTGATTGATTATTCATTTGTGCTCTCGTGAGGGCTGAGCACATTAGGAAGAAGGTACCAGGTTCAAGGCCTTGAGCGCAGGTTCCTCCTGCTGTCTGCAAACATTAATCTTCATGGACTTGGAGGTGGTTTCAGCATATACAGCAATTTTAGCCCCTCCACAGGTGAAGGTAAACGACAAGCAGCTGGGGGGTGTTAAAGCCGAAACCCAGCTCTCGGCCTGTTTTTGTTTTCACCAAAAACAATCTCTTGCATCATCTTGTCTCCTTACTATGCTTCCCCTGAAATATGATCCCTCACCTCCGAGTGGTGAAGCGTCCAGAGTCCAGATGGCCCGCCACGACAGCCTCTTCATCCTCGGAGGTGTCGTTAACAAATAACCAGTGTTGCCACAGTTACTTTGAAAAAGTAATATATTACGGACTACTGATTACTCCTTCCAAAAGTAACTTAGTTACTTTACTGATTACTTTATTTTTAAAGTAACTAAGTTAGATTACTAGTTACTTTATTAGTTACTTTCAGAAGCTGCCAATAACACTCCCCACTGCCTCAACATAAAAACATCAACCGATTTTGCCAATACTCACTTTATTGGAAGTGTATTTTAACAGTAATGTCAACAATATATCTCCTGACATTTGAAGTTGAACTTAAAACTTTTTTCCTGACAGAAATACTTGTTTGTATGAAAATAAAGACAGTCTTGTTACTTCACTTAACATAAATACTTTTTATAAAAAAACAAACAAACAAACAAAGAGTCTTTCTTGACTTCCCTTAAGATACTTTTTATACCATCCACATGTAAGCACTATTGTCCGCTTTTGTAACTTTGGACTAATCTTATGAAAAAAAAAAAAAGAGACTGCAGGTCCAACTTAAATTGCCTTACTTCCTTGCAGGTAATTGTTTTAAGTTAATCAACTTGAAAACTTTAATAAGTTTATTAAGTGACTTTGATAAACTTAATTCAATTACTTGTAAATAGTTATTTAAATTGGATTCCCCATTCTCTGTTTTTTCAGTATATGTTGTCATCGCATGTTATGGGGGAAACAGTAGAGTGGAGCGAGTAAACCAGTGGTTGTACCTCATTAACAGAAGCTTCTCAAACCTTTTGTCAGAAAGTCGATTTCTTTTAGGCGTGAGCACCAAACCTCCCAGACTAAAAAGTCGCTCCACAGGAGCACTTGATGGGGTTGGAGTGTTATACTTTAAAAAAATTGTCTTTATGCTTGAAAATTTATGCGGAATCTGAAGGTCGTAGCCTGACATCAGGTAGTCCATGACTTCTTTTTCTGCAGAATAGGTCTCCTCCTCTGGCTCTGCCTCAAAAGTGAAAAAGTCCATCTCACCTTGGCTGCTAGATGTAGTAGCACTGGGCACACTGGCAGGGTTTTTTGCCAGAGGAGCAGTGGTGCAACACTCTGCTGTCAGAAGCTGTTTTACTCGCTCCCTCCTTCCTGCATCTCTCAGCCATCGGAGTTTGAATTTTGGACAACTGGCAGCTGCAAGAAGGGCATCTTTGTCATCCAGCACACCGGCGAAACGAGTCTGAATAGCCTAAAAAACATAATTGATATTTTTATGCCTACAATTTATTATGTTATTGAATTATTTGCAAACCATGCCTAATATGAGATCAGTATTATGGATTAATTTTGTTTTAGGTTACTTGTAAACATTTTAATTGTTTTAATCTTATTTTTCAATGATAATTAATATTCTGTTCCATGTTTGTGAATTGTATGAAGCAAAAAATCTGACTAATTTCAAGATAGAGCGTACCTGTACAATGGCATCTGGAAGGCCTGCAGTCATCCTGGAGAGGTCATCTTTCACAGCCTGGGTCTTCTGCATCAGAACTTCAAGTGTTGGTAGTAAAGTTCCATATGGACAGTCGCCTTGTAAAATGTCCAGTGCTGCAGTCAGAGGTTTCATGGCCATGCAGTACTCATGCAGGAACTGGTATTCTTGATCTTTGAAGCACTTCAGTCCTAGCTTTGTGCACAGAGTATTCAGCTCACCCATGGGGATTTCTGCAATTCTCTTTACAGCATCAAAAAAGGAATTCCACCTTGTGGATGTTGGTATTAGGAGCTTTCTTTTGCTGATTTCTTCCACTGTTTCTGATGCAAGTGTAGATCTACTCGATTTGGTCCAAAGAGCTGTGCATTTTGCTGTGCTGCTCCTATACACAGCCCTGCTCTCTGCATTGGTTGTTAAATGTTTCTCCACATCACGTGTGCAAATTATGTTGATGGTGTGCGAAGCACACCTGCGGTGCGGGGGAAGAGACAGCTGACCATCACTTTCATTCTCAGCCGAGAGGATTTCTGACAGATCAGAAAAAGTGACATCATCGTCTTTGGGGCTGGACTCTTCCTCCTCCGTCTCATCATCGGACTCCGTGACAGGATGATAAACTTGAAACGCCTTAACAAAGTTGGATCCATTATCAGTAACTGTTGCAACTACTTTGTTGAGTAATCCATAAGAGGAGTGAATGTTTTCGATTTCTGTACCAATGACATCATACGTGTGTCTACCACGAATTCGCCTACATGCTAATGCAACCTTGTGACGCTCTAATGTGGTTCTACTGATCCAGTGGAGCGTTCCTCCCATATAGCTTCTGTTGTTAGCAGTCCAAATATCCGCGGTAGTTGAAACAAAGTCAATCTCATTCAGTGTGGCCTTCAAATTTCTCTCCATTTCTGTAAACTCCTTCTCCAAGTAAGAAGTAAAAGTCGTTCGGTGAGGCAGCTCGGCATTAACAGAAGTAGGGATCTTTTTTATTATGGCACGAAACGAGGGCGAGTCAACAGTGTTTATAGGTAGCATTTCTTCTACAATATGCTGCGCGACCAACTTCTTCAATTCTTCATCACTTACTGGTTTTGCACCAAAGTCCAACTTTTGTTGTTTGGGGGGTGTAGGACCTTCTGCGGAAGTCACGGCTCTCTGCTTCGGACCACTTGGTGGGACTCTCTCTGTGAGTTTGACTGTGCTGTGCTGCGACTCCAAATGTTTCTTTAAGTTTGACGTAGTGTTTTTGAAGGTAGATAACACTTTTTCGCCAACACAGAGTGTACAACGAACCTTAATATTTAAATCTTTAGTTGACAGAAACTCAAAATAGTGACCATATTTCCAGCTAAAGAACGAACATCTCTCTCCCTCCATTGTTGTTTACACTTTTTTACGTCGCTGGCTGCTTGTGAGCGGGAAACGTGACCTGTCGCTTATGTGACGTTTCACGACACGTATGCGTTTGTCATCCGCTGAGACGAAAAGAAAAAACCAAATCTTTTTGCTTAAAAAAATAGTAACGCACAGTGGTTTGGACAAGTAACTTTAATCTGACTACTGTTATGGAAATAGTAACGCGTTAGATTAGTCGTTACTGAAAAAGGGGTCATATTCGGAGTAACTCGTTACTAAGCAACGCGTTACCGGCATCACTGCAAATAACATACTGCAAATAGCACACATGCTTTTTCACAAAAAAGGAAACCTTGGCATTATTTCTGATGTGTTTACGGAATAGCTTCCTTTTCCCTAAAGTCTCCTCATTTGAACCCATGTTATGAAGACAACTACCCGACCCGCATGCAGATTACACTTTGTTTTGTTGTGCAACAAAGGTCCACTGTGCAAGTACGATATGAGTCGCACCTGATAACAGGATGACTCCAAACTCAGAAACAGGTCAAAGGCTAAACAACACCTTCATGTAACAGAGGAGGAAGCCTCTGTTACTGGAAATGTCCCACTCTAAGACTACGTCCACACTAGCCCGGATAGATTTGAAAATGGCGTTTTCGTCTGAGAACGCTCCGCGTCCACACTAGCGTTTTCAGTCGTTTTCACAGAGTTGTGCGTCCACATTGAAACGCCCGAAAATGCTTACATTCCAGTACTGTGCATGCATGAAGCGCAAGAAGATTCGGCCTGCCTCATTCTGTCTGCCCTTTATTTACTTTCTGGCAAAATGGCGAAGAAAAGCACCAAGTTTTTTAAATGGACTAACAATGAGGTGGAGTTGTTGCTGCGAGTAACACAAAAGTACAAAGTTGCCAAAGTGAGTGAGAATTAAACAATTTGAAGAAAAGCTATCTGGAGCATGTGCAAACTGATATTAATCTTTAATAGGGCTGTCAAAATTGAGAGCAAACAAAACAACTGCTGTATAATGCCCTCCGCTATCTTTTTTAATTGGTCACATGACTGCATCACATGACTAAAATAAGATAAGATAAGATAAGATAAGATAACCTTTATTAGTCCCACACGTGGGAAATTTGTTTTGTCACAGCAGGAAGTTATGCATCATTGTTTTCAAAAGTCTGCGTTTTAATTTAGTAATTTATGTCTTTTGCCCCCTTCATGAATAAAAGAAAATGACACTGCCAAGTTCTATACTGTGGTGATGCTTCCTCACAACCCTAAAGGGGCATCGACACAGAAAGTGATTCATGCGTCGCTTTGTTACTGATGGTAAGCCTCTAATGCAGGGGTAGGGAACTCCAGGCCTCGAGAGCTGGTGTCCTGCAGGTTTTAGATGTGTCCTTGATCCAACACAGCTGATTCAAATGGCTAAATTAGCTCCTCAATGTGTCTTGAAGTTCTCCAGAGGCCTGGTAATGACCTAATCATTTGAGTCAGGTGTGGTGACCCAGGGCGAGATCTAAAACCTGCAGGACACCAGCTCTCGAGGACTAACGTTCCCTACCCCTGCTCTAATGTATTCACCACCTTGTAACCTTCTTTGATCTCATTGGTAGTTTCTTCAGTCGCTCGCGTTGAAGGTGAGAAAAGTTTAGAGTTGATCTAAAATGCTGGATGTGACCGACTTTCTTTGGTCTGTTGTCAACATCGCTGTGAATCGCTTATTTACTGAGTCACAATTATGCAAGATTGGATTACTGTTTCATTTACTGCCACCATCTTGGGTTGTTATACCCGGGTTGGTGGGGCAGCTTCGGCTTGCCGAGTAAATCCGATTTGAGGGGGCATTCCAGATTTAAATTTGGACTCTGAACTCTGGCTTCCATCTTATTCAGGATTGATGCCACTCAGCTCTCTTTTGTTACTGAGAATACTGCCATGATTCTATAGCTGCACCATTTCGTATAACTGAAACCAACAATGGTTATGTGAAACGATGTTAGTTTACAAAGCCTGAGAAATAAGCTCTAAGAAGTCTGAATGGACACTTAAAGCTGCTCAAGTTAACTAACCTTAAATGTCAGAGTAAAAAGATACAATGTGATTGATGGTGGACGTTAAGGCGAGGTTTAAAGTTTTCAGATTAATCGCTCCTATCTGCTCCACTCACCACTGTCTTGTTTTTTCCCCTCCTCTTTCACTCCTCTTAATTTTCACTGAGTGGCTTTTAGTTTTGTTTAAACAGAATCATACTCTCTGCTTGCAGCAGGAGTGATTGGATACAGTAGAGGCTCTGCTCACTTTTATGTCATAGCAAGCGTTGCACTTTGCAGTTTAAGGATTCAGTCCTCGGGGAAGCCGTATCCTGGCTTGCCTGGTGGCAAGCAGTACCTCTGGTCATGATTTCCTAAAGCAGTGCTGTGACACATTTGTTATTTTTGCTCCTGGCTTTTAAGACTGCCACACAATTGGACATTTATAACAAGTACTAATGTCACAGTTATACTCACTATTAAACTGGTGTGTGAAATCTATTTAGGTCTTTTGATTAGTTATTTAATAGGGTTATCTGCATTATTAGCTTCTCCAACAGGTCAACAATGTCAATATTTAAAGTTAAACATTTTATTTTGGTACCTTTTATCCTTTTTTTTTTTTTAAAAAACACTGCCCAAAATCATGGGTGTAAATATGCTGTCAGTGTGTTAAGCTTGGTTTAAAAAAATAACTCTGCTGTTGGAGGATGAAACACCCTGAGCAGACGCATGCTGTCGTTACTAAGGTTTTGTACCAGGTGGAACAAATGCAACAAAAACCACAAAAAGGCAGATTTACTGAGTCCAAAACTAAAGAAGAAAATGTGAAACGCACAAACCAGGAAACAAGACAGGTCACAGGAGGGAAAACAGACAATTCACAGTAGTAGAAATAGAAATAGTCACAACCTCTAATCCACCATCAACACAAATTTCCCCCACTTATCTTCATTTTTCGTCTCTCCGTTCTCAGATGTGTTTTTCTTTTGTTACAAGGTGAAAAAGTTCAGATTTAGAGACTTGAAGCAGCTACAGTCACACTAGTGAAAAGAGTGATCGGAGACGACACAATTAAAGTTATTGAGGATGTGCGCGCCTTTCTAATGGTTGCTTTAGAAACGAGGACCACATCTGCAGCCTCTTGCTATCAGCTGCTGTGTTCAAAGCAACTCTGGTGCATCCAGACGGCGATAAAACGGCAACAAGACGGAGTCAGTCTGCTATCAGTCTGCGACCAGTCAGGTTGGCAATTACACGCCATCCTGTTTATGATAATACCAGATAAACAGGAGGTCTGTTTTCTACATACACAAAAATCTACATGAACTTCTTGCATTCAGAGTTCAGAACTTCATAGATCTGAAAAAAGAATTCAGAAATCCCAGCACATAAAGTGTTGCAATTTAACTGAAAATGACAAAGGCGCCTGCCAACCTTGCTTCTGTACAGGAATATAAATAGAAACCAGTTCAGTCGAGTCATCTATTGCAAAGAGAAGCATTCAGACTAGTTACGTTCATCACTGCAGAAGGACTCAGATCGATTGCAACGTGTTCATAAATTAGACAATTATTTGCAAAACTTTGGCAGCCAATCTGAAATGGACAATGACTGTTTGGAGACAAGTTGCTTCCCACAAGGAATCTGTGCACCACATTAGAAACCGCAATTAGACTATTTTTAGACGTCATTTGTGCAATTTTAATTTAAAAAAAAAATCATTTTAATACATTCGTATCATTGAAAACTGCTGGGTTATGTTAGGAAATAAATCAATTTGGTGCCAAGTCTTACAACTTTTTTGTTTGGAGCCCAGACAGGTTTTTGAACCACTTCAGTTTCAAAATTGTGCTGACTAACCCAGAGAAACCTGAAAAAGCAGAAGCAAACAGACCTGTTGTAAGTACTTAATGTTTTTACATGAGACCAGGTTGATATACATGAAGGAGTTTTTCATGAAACATGACAAAGGTGAGAGTGAGCCAAAGGAGGGGGCAGCCAGCCAGAGGTGAAAAACAATGAGGGCGGGTCGGACAGTCAACAAAAACCCCAAAACAAGATACACGAGTAAAGTAATGCTCAAAGTCGAGAAGAAAACCAAAAAACCAAACCAAAACCAAAAATCAAAGACAATGAAAACTAAAACTAAATACCAGACGAGAACTATGGACGAGAGAGAAAAATGTCAAAACAAGCAGAAAAATCCTCATCGTTATGGCACACAGACATTTGAGCATCTTTATTAAATGCGTCACACAAATATGACTTTTTAAACAGATTGCATACTTCCTCATTGTATATGAAGTAATGGGACAGGGGTTTAAAGGAGGCTATTTAAATCCCTCATTTATGGCTCACATGCCTCATTTTATGGCTTGTGGATGCTGAAATGCCCTTTAGACTCAACAAGGAGCCTCCTGGGATTGTCTGAATCTGCTGCTGTCCAAGTTTAGTAAATACAGCCTGAAAACAGATGTCGCTGCTAAGAGGAGGAAGGACAGTAGGCCCAGTGGAGCGATTCTGCCCGACAGAGGTCATGTTCAGAGGTGGGAGAGTAACTGAGCACATCATTGAGTGCTCAGCTTGACCCTCGGTGAGTTATTGTGTAGAGGTGGTCTGCTCTGCAGGGAGGCCCCACTTGGATCACTTTCATCCCACGCTGTGGTGCTAGAAACTGTCCTGAGAGGGTCGTTATTGTTTGTAGGTGAAACATCTTTAAGTGTTAATAACGTTATGGAGGCAGAGAAAGCTTTTCGCCTCTGCTGAGCCGAGGTCAGATAGCTTTCCTCCTGCCGAATTCATGAAAACCGGCACCGCCGTACACCGAGCTCTTCGCTTTCTCCCTGTTCAAAGTGTTCCCATCATTCACTCAAGGCTTACTTAACCAGCAGCGTGGAGATGAAAGCCTGATCATTCGAGTACTCCCAAGATCCTTTGATGCCCAACCATGAAGTATGTCTTAGGGCTTTTAGCATTCCTGACAAGGAGAGATGTGTTTTTTCTTTTTTCCCCCTTTTTTTTAAGGCTCGGGGAGCAGGAGGTCCTCACGGTGAACGGTTTCCCTGAATTGAAAGCATGTCGTTCGACTGTTGAACTGAAATGTGAAGTCTGCTTAATCTCTGCATGCTTGTTGCTGCAGATAGGCTAACTGCTGGATGCCTGTCGGGCAACCGTTCTTGAACATAACTGGTAAAATGGATGCAGGAGCCGCTCGCTTGTGATAACAGTTGTGCATTGTTTTCTCCAGATGCAGTAGTGAGTCTGCCATCATGTCTTTTCTATTTTGAGCACAGCTGTCTCTTAGCTGAGTGCCTGCAAGCCAGTTTTTTTTTTTGCTCTCTGCATTTTGTCGATTCTTTGGAGGTTTTGGGTAATGGCATAAGGAACAGCTCTCAGTGTGCAGACAGACTTCATCTCCTTTCCTCAACAGGCTTTGCTCATCAAAAAGCCGAGTCCCAGAAGCGGCCGTGTGCTGCCTGCCTCGGCCCTCGTGGTCTCAGCTGTTCGGGCTCTGGAGAGCATCGAGCCCACTCAGCTGCCTGTTCCCGTCCTAACCCCCTCCCACTGCTCTGCTCACCACAGGCTGTGTAACCCCTTCAGGATTGACAGCATCTGTCAGTGTCATTCATTCAGCAGCTTTTTGATGTTTGACCTTTTAGGTTGGGAACGTGCTAGAACTATAAACACGGCGTTTTATCGTCATTATTCTCCGCTGTTCAGGTGCTTTAACAGCTTAACGTGGCTTTAAGTAGCCTTTTGTGTACAATAGAAGACTTAATGAGGAACTATATATCACATATGAGAGCGCAGGAGCAGATAAACTACTTCCCAGTGAACACTGGAAACCAAAAACAGAACTTCATGATGTCTGCAGACAAGATCGCGCCTTCACCCGTTTTATTAGAAGCACTCGCAGACTCGCGCTCCATGGGGGAAGTCGTTTGTCAAAGACAGATCCCCTCAGGAGCTCTGCTGGGTTTAGGGGTTTCCTCTGCTGTTCACGGGGCACATTTCCCAGAATTACACTCATTCATAATGAGTCATCCATAGGGGGAAAACCCCCCCCTCAGAAGAGCTGCCTCTCCCCTCCATTCAGCTGCCCGGGCCCCTAATCTCTGCTAGGACGGCCCACAATGAGAAAGAAAGGCTGGCACTCACATCAAGCACTGGAATCTGCGATGATGACAATGGATAACACTTCATGCCCTAACGTGGACTGCTTCGTCGGGGTGTGCTGTTGGAAACTTAACACGCTTCAAATAGCCAGGATGTTTTCAAACCACATCATGTTAATGACCTTGTGTGTCATTTTTGGCAGTCTAGTTTATGATAACCATCTGTGTTACCGCTTAATAAACACAATATACAGAAGGGCTTGCTTTGCCCGTATATGATGCTATTTCCATAATATTACTGCTTAAGTGTGTGTGGTCATGGACAAAACACACATGATCGTCACCTCCAAAACATCAACAATGAGTCAGCTAGCATATTGTTTTTCACCTTTACGCTCAATATGATCTTCATTAACGCAGCTAGGTCAATATTTAAAGCCAAGACCACATATGGTCATGAGCTCTGAGTGGAGAGCGACAGAATGAAATCCTGATAGAAGTGGCACAGTTGAGCTGTCTCCCTGTCTATGGGTATTTGGGACTGCTATTCCTCCACATCAAAAGGAGCCAATTTAGGCAGTTCAAAAATCTGGTTAGGATGATTCCAAGGGGAGATGTTTCGAGGAGGAGGAGGCCATGAGGCAGACCGACGACACGCTGGCTGGATTGGGAACATCTTGGTGTCTTGTATCTCGCTTAGACTGATGCCCCAGTGACCCAGACCCAGACAAGCAGCAGAAAATGGATGGATGGATGGATTACTGCAAAGCTACAACAAACAGTGTATCCATAACACACCATGCAGAAACAATGGATGTAGTTACATAAACGTAAACGAGAATGAACAACTTGTAGAACTGGGGGAACCTATATAGATGAGAACCGGAAGGAGCGGGTTTGGAGGCGTGGTCCCGCTCCTGAAATTCAGATACTTAATCTCCAGTTATGTGAAACTAGCAGTTGGTGAGTGTTCACAGACAGGTTGGTGTGAAACTACACAAATGAGGAAGAAAGGAGATTTAAGTCATTTTGGATGTGGCATGATTGTTGGTGCCAGGTAAGCTGGTCTGAGTATTTCAGAAACTTCTGATCTACTGGGATTCCCCACATAGCCATCTGAGGGTTTACAGAGGTTGGTCCAAAGAAGGCAAAACATCCAGATGTCACGTCAGAGGTCAAAGTAGAATGGCCAGACTGCTTCGGGCAATAGAAAAGGAACAGAAAGTCATAAAAATCTGCTTACATAAACAAGGTGTACAGAATAGTATCTCTGATTGCACAACATGCCCCAGTGATCTTGTGATCCTCTATGGGCAAGCACCTCTTGCCCCTTCCTGAGAGGAGTGATGCTGCTTCCTGTTAGAAGGACATTTTTCTTCCCACTATCGCCATGTGTTTGCTCATAGGAGGTCATCTGATTTGTTGGGGTTTTGTCTCTCATTGTTTTGCCTCTATTATTTTACACTCTTTACCTCACCATATAAAACAACTTGAGCCGACTGGTGTTATTTTTTGACTATATAAAAAATTAATTGACAGTGGGGATGAAGAACTCCCTTTTAACAGGAAGAGATTTTTGGCAGAACCAGGTTGTGGGTGTGGGGAAAGAGAAGATACAAAAGAGGAACATAACGAGACCACCGAGAACAAATGGGATGAAACAGAAAACTATGCGAGAGAGCATAAAGTTACTGTTTTGTAACAGTGTGTCAACATGTTTATTTCTGCTGTTAACATGGGGGGATCTAGAAGGACTGATTCAGCAAGAGGCTCTTTGAGGAGATGCAATTCACAGCACATCACTTTTGCTTCATTTTTCAACCACACTGCACCGCTTCTTTAACAAACACCTCTGTGAAATTCTCCCTTTCGCGTGCAGTGTCTCCAGGACTTTTGGCATCTGACTAATACTTAACATTTAAAGGGACAGCATAAGTTGACCAACCTGTGACCACTGATTCTCCAAGGCCTCATGAGGTAAGAAAAACTTCTGTTTTAAGCCTTGAGAAAATGTGCATTCTCGCATTAAGAGGGATTTCATAAGAGTTCTGTTGGTTGAAGAATACGTGAGTTTTCACAAGCCATAAAGGTCAGTAATTTCACAACTTCCCACCAAGTTTTGAGGTATAGTGTATTTTGGTATTAATTACAAGAAAAATTGGGTTTACACTGAAGGAACTGCTTCATTTACACTAAAGTATACACCCATTCTTCATTTACTTCCTGTGAACAAATTTCATTTGCATTTTGCACATTCAGCTGCTGGTTATGCCGGCAAATCCTGCTATTGTGATTAATAGATTTAAGCTGTACTAATTAGACACGGCCTGTTTATTCCCTTTAAGTATTTCCAAGTTGTATTGTTGACTTTGAGAAAATTAATCAGGAAGAAACAGATCAACACCACGAAATGTTTTTGCATTTTACTACATAGAAATACAGTGTTCAATTAACCAATCATAGAGCAGTTTGTTTGAAAAGAAATACCTCCCTGAGGCCAAATATCAACTATAAAAGATCTGTGGAGATCTGTCTTCATAATTAATGACATGCTGTTGCACTGTTGGTCGTCTTTAATCAAATAAAAGACTCTGACATAGGTGGAAGCCTTGGTATTAATATAAATATACTGTGCTGTAGTGATGAATCCTACAGCGGCCTGTTGCATTAACAGTTCTGAGGGGTGACCTGAGGAACATCCCTCAATCGCACTTCACAGACACTGCAAAACATATTTTATATATATGCTTAATCCAGTTTGTCTTCTGTGTTTAAACCAGTTCAGTTTAGCTTTTAACAGTTTAACAAGAACTGGTGGCCTACTTCCCCCCCCCTTTCTTTGTCATTTTTTTAAAAAAAAATGACAAAACAGCCAAACAAAGCCAGACGACATTTTGGTAAATAGCAGTAGCCCTGGTGGAGCTGGTGGTGCTCTCGTCTTCTGGTGTTGTTGCTAGGAGACGGTGGGTCTGAAATCTGGCTTCGATGAGGTGCACCTGCTTCTCGGGGTCTGCCACATTCAGAGTCTGCACAATCAACACATGGGAGAAAAAAAACTGAACTGAGCCATGCTAATCTGAGGAGAGCTTCCCCCTCCGTCCGGCATCTCGTGATTAGATAACCGAGATGAGCTGGGTAAAATCTTCAGGGACAGATGTGCGTGCGGCGCAGGTGTTTTCTCATCATGTGCCCTCTCTCTACTGTACATAGTTCCTAAACAGCTTTTCCAAAACTGCAGAATGTCCTTCCTATGCCTTTTGCGACTCAGTAAACACGCCATGAGCTTCAGTCAATAAAGGACAAAAGGATTTAAAAATCACACAGCTTCTGTGACTTTGAAGCAGAGTGGAGCATCCGCTGCTAAAGCTGTCACACCCGGTTACCAGCTCATCTGTTTGGTGTATAAGGAGGCAAAAGACAGAACTTTTTAGTATGAAAATAGGTCAGTCATATTAGAAGGGACTGACTTCTTGTGTGGGTCATAAAAGTATAAAACTAGAGGTTCAGATTTGGTGACGATGAGGATCTACTGTACACACCATCACATGGGAGAGCTGTGACTCTAACGTCCTCACACCCTTTAATTTATTCAGGTTTCATTCACTTTCTTTACAAACACAAAGCCAGGAGAAGCGAAGAAGAAAAATCTATTCACCTTGAGGATGAAAATAGCTCGGCGACATCCCTTTCCTGGAGTCTCATTGGTCCCCCTGTGCTGCTATGTGTGTCAGCCTCCTTCCTTCCATGTGGCTGCTGGACTCCACTGTACTGTGCATGTGTCAGACTGGAGCGCCTCCAGCTCCCAGTCTGGAAGATGATCAGCTGGGCGCGGCGGGGTTTGCCAGGAAACCAAGGCCAGCAGCCAATAAACACCTCCGTATCCTCACGCTGACCTGCTGAGCTGCAGAGTGTTAATTGTGCTGCGGGTCATTAGGCTGAACACAGGCATATTTCAGACCTGGCCTCTTAGCAGGCTTTGACCTTCTGCTGGGCTCTCTGGGTAGTACAGTATGTGGGCGCCAGCATCAAACTGCCTGGTGTGAGCCCAAGCTAAAATTATCACTTTCGTCATTAATAATGATGAGGGTAACTGACCTAGTGGCCGTGTTATCAGACATATGCTCCATAAACTTCTGTAATAAGTTTGATTTTCTCTCTGTTTCTAGAGGCTGCAAGAACATCAGCATCTGTTTGCTATTGTTAGTGATCCAACTAGTGATCTGTAAAATAATAATGATAATAACTGGTATACAATAAGAGTAGCGAGGTCGTTAGCACCTATGCCTCACACCAAGAAAGTTCCTGGGTGTAAGCCTAGCTGGGGCTTTTCTGGGGGAAGTCTGAATGTTTTCCTCAGCTCTCTGTGGTTTTTCTTCAGGTACTTAGACTTCTTCAGATAGTCCATCGATGTTAGATTAGCTGTTTAGGTCCTAAATCAGCCATGGATATGAGGAAGTTAAAGTGCTTGAAGTGCATAGAACAAAGTGCTGCATTAACATATGGTTAGAAATGTGATCAAACCACTAGTCTAAAGTGGTTTAAGTGGTCATTCCTAAAAAAGATGAGCCTTTATTTTGGAAAAAAGAAGAACAAAAACCTCATGAAGTGACAAAATTTGCAAATGTCGTGTAGTAATTTTAGTACTTTTTGTACTTTTATTAGTAAACTTTGTTGTTTGAAAGCTTTTATTTTGAAAATTGGTTTTTGTGAGACTTCCTATCCACAGCTCCTTGAGGCACACCTGCTCTGCAACCCTTCTTAGTAAAATAAATGGAGACAGGAGACCAACACGGGGATGTCTGTGTGTTGGGTGGGGGTGTCTGTCTGTCTGATGAAAGACTGAGTGCATGCCGACTATATTGCTGCGATAGTTTCTAGAGTAATTGTTATAATAGTGTTGGACGTCTAAATTGCTCTGTATGATTTTATTTTTGTCCTGCTCGTTTTTTATTATTTTCTGTGATACTCATATCAAACAATATTTCCAAAAACATGGTTCTAAGGAATCCCTACAACCCAGAGCCTCCAGCTTCAGGTCTGCTCTGATTACTCAGTTTCAGGTGTTTCCTCTATTTTTGGCTTGTTGGTCCCACCCACCTGCTTTTTAAGCCTTCTGTTTGCAGCCAATCAGAAAGACAGAGGATGGGTTTGTATAAATAAGGTTGATCTTAAACTCTGAACTGTGAAAAACTACCCTAGCACAATCCAAAGGATGTAAGAATATGGAGCTGGAAAAAAAGCACAATTAAAATAAAACTTATCCATAAATTCGGTAAGGCAGACAGATGTTGAACTTTGTTTATTGTAGCCAAAGACTGCATAAAACATAGACATAGACATTATAAAGTTACCTACAGGTTTGAGACTCACCTTGAAGCTTCAGCTTTACCTTTCTGGCCACCGCCCCGTTAGTAATAACCTTGTTTTTGTAACCACTGGCCAGCAGCAGACCTATTTTTTTCAAGCACTCTTTAAATGACCGTAACTCCATTATCATTTATGCGAGAGATAACATTCAAACAGTTTCGGAAAGAAGAGAAGATGAGCTTTACAAGGACATTCGGTGCATCGTGGCAGCAAAAAGCATTGACGAGGTACTGTTGTATGAACATGGACACAAAAAAACATTTTACCATGGGTCCTTCACATTACCATAACTCAACAATTTCAGGCTACAGAGAAAATTCAAATAGTTCCTGATTTATGAGAATAATTTTATTTAGAATTTTACAGCTAATATTACATAATAAGCCCAAGCAGCCTGTATGATACTTGGTGATAAATGGTGAAGGAGCCAGAATACACAAAATTTGAATGAGGTGGTAGCTTGGTTAGTAAGCTGCCTGCCTAAAGACTATGAGTGAAATGCACAGACAGGCAAGCAGTCTAATTTGAGCCAAAAAAACCCAACAGATTATTAAAATACTAAAAGTTTACTCACCATAACCGAAGCACTAATCTCATGGATGGCTGTATCACATAGAAAAATCACTCATCAATTAAAAAATGCATGCTAAAGTATCCTTGGGCAAGATACTAAATCCTGAATTGCTCCTGATCTGTTCATCTGAGTATGAATTTTAGATAGAAAGCATTTAAATGTATATTATAAAGGTCTTGGATGAATGTATGTGAGTGAAAAGTGCTATATGAAGTACATGTCAATTCCCAGTCCGTCCACTGTCCACCCTCCTCTGTCACTGTTACCTGGAAACCTGGCCTGCCTCGCTCACTTGTAAGTAACGAATCAAATCAAATCTGAAAGAATAGCCTTGATTCCACAGCATTAACCCTCTCTCTCCCTCTCTCACTGGCAGTTCATCCCTGCTCGCCCAAGTGAAACACACCTGAGTCCTAAGTTCATTTTTGCTTGAGTTAAAATTAGCATTGATCACCTGGATTTAGCGTTTAAGTCCCTTGAATCTTGCAAATATGACAAAAGGACAATCGAGGCTTGAGGCTACGCTCAGATGAAGCTGGAAGAGAGGCTCTCTTCAAAGCATAAAAATCACTATAACAATGGGAATAGTTATTATTTCTCAGGACGTGAGCCCTGTTAGCCTTAATCTGCTGTAGTTGTTCTCGGATCACTAGTTTAATGTAGTCCAAAAACCCCCCAAAAAACAAGAATACTGGAGAGTACTTTTCAAACACGACAGCTAAATTCAGGTAGAAAAACACTTTAAAGCAATCAATTAAAAGTTACACAACTGAAGTGGGTTTGAATCTCAGCTTTTATCAGAATAAAATGAAAACGATTCCTTCCTCTTACCCAAATTATAATGAACCAATCCAGACGAGAGCGGTTTAGAAGCACCTGTCGCAGTTCACCTTAGGCACTCGGTAATGAAGCTAAGCGACTGACAAACGGAAGAGAAGCTCAGTCATGTGAACAGTTTGTTCCATCTGCAGTTGGCAGGCGTACTTTTGCCGACTATAATCCACCCGAAGAGCAGCAAAACACATTTGCAGGAACATTTCAGCACCTTTCTGACAAGCACATCAACTCGCCCATCTGTAAACCAGAATCTGCAGTTCATCTGTATTCTTAACTCGATGTTTCTTGATGTAGTGTCTGCATGCGGCTTGGAGGGTGACAGACGCTGAGATGCAATCTCATTGCTTGCTCCTCCGTGACCTTTGTTAGACATAATCGAGGACAGATGCTATTCACTGCTCTCACTCTCTAATGAGCTGGTGCAAAATCATTTTGTTTTTGCTCATAAGTTATTTGTTTTTTGGGTTTTGTCTTTGTTTTGAGTGGAGAGTGCGACACATGCACCTCACCATCTACGACAACATCAAAATGATCAAAGTGATATAGATTTTAGTAATTTAGCTTTAATGATAACTGTTAGGGTCTCAGTCATGGCTAAAGACCGGTCAGTGATCCCTTGGCAACCAGCAGTTGCTATGGAAACCAGAGTATTTTAACAGCCAGTTGGGGAGTGGTTGCTGGAGGTTGCTGGCAGTTGCTAACAAAAAAAAAAAAGGTCTCAAAGAGCTATAACATGCTACATAAATGACTTCCTTGTGATTCTTTTAGCTGCTAGATTGCTGCGGTCACTCGCATGCCCAACGGGAAATCTACGTCGCAACCTACGACTTGACTGCAAACCCCTCTAAACCTGACGTTATAATCTACGTCTGTCACAGGCTGGGTCTCTGACCCAGCGCTCTGAGTTCATGTTTGTATTTGTCTCATTTTGTTATGTGATTTAGTTTGTGTTATTTCCTATCTGCCTTTAGTTTAGGCAGTTATTGTTCCTGGGTTTTCTATGTTTTGGGGTTTTGTATTTATTCATCACGTATTAGGTCTGTTAAGTTGTGTTGTCATGTTTAGTTTTAGTATTTCCTGTTTTATTTTGACAATGTCATGTGTTCTTTGTTCATTGTATTTAGCTTTCCACTCCTGGTCCTGTCATTAGGTTTATGTCTGTCAGCTGTTCCCCCATGTGTCCCCACTTCCCCTGATCACCTCATGTCTGTATTTAAGCCTTTTGTTTTCTTCATGCCATTGTCGGTTCGTCTGTTTACCTCAGCCATAGTTCTAGTTTTCGTCTGTTAATTCCACGTTAGTCTTAGTCTGTTTATCTCACCAGAGTTACAGTTATAGTCTTAGTCTTTGCCTGTTATTTTCCACCTCAGTTATAGTTATAGTTTTTGGTCTTAGTACCTTTAGTGTTTTGTTTCTTAGTGTTTTGCCAGTTTGTTTTGGTTTCCTGGTTTAACCCTGCCGTCATTTAAATAAAGCCTCACCTTTCTGTTAAACCTTACTACTCCTCATCGTCATCTGCTTCTGGGTCCTGTTTCCACACACACCGGCGCACCCCGCCGTGACAACGTCGTAATCTGATGTACAATCTCCTGAGAAATGTAACTACATTACATTTTTTTTCTGTCGGCTAGCACTGCACACAATACAATCAACACATAACGCACCAGCGCAAGCATAAATGCCGGTGATGGCTTGGTCCACTTACGTAGGTTGCGTCGTAGGCTCTGCAAAAATTCCCGGCAGTAATCTAAATCAAGCCTTAACTTGCAGGGAAGACGCCAACTCATCTACAACACTTGCCAACCACCAGTTTCACCAAGTAATAGTGAAACTGTGAAAAGTGCAGCACAAACTGGAACCGCAGACCACTCGCTTTCAAAGTAAAAGTTGCGCCTTTTGAAATGTGTTGGTTGCAGCAGAAAGGCACAAATTTTTACTTTGAAAGCAAATATTCTCAGACTCTGGTCTGGGTCACAAAGAGAGGAAGTCAGGGGTGTTTGCAGGCAAGTCGGCAGCTTTCACGAAAACCACAGGCGACCACGGCAATCTGCTAATGACCAAAGCAATCATAAGGAGGTTTTTGTTGCAACAACCTCTTTGCAGCAACCTCCAGCAACCGGTCGCCATCCAGTCGGGAAATGCATGTTTTTTCTTAGCAGCCAAAGCCTGACAGGACGACACCAACTGTTTTCTAGGCCTGTGTGACCGAGGCCTCAGCAACACCAGACCTTTTCATTTGTGTTTTTAAATGTCCCAAAACTTTTTTCCCCCAAATAGAGGAAGAGGTGAGCTTTATGACCCTTTTATCTTTTGGAGGACCCACCTCTGGAAGCCATCACAGTTATTTACAGGCTTACTCAGGTCAATGGGCAGCTCCATTTACGATGCTCAGTGAGGCAGACCGGGAAAGACTACGACTCTGGAGAGGGCAGGAATCATCCACTCCACTCATTTGATGTGGCTGACTGGGCCGACGTAGATGATATGGTGTGGTTGATGGGTGGTAGAGCCCGCTGGTGGTTTATTTTTCCTGTTTTTAGGTGCTCTGTTGTTTTTGTGTGTTTTTGGTTAATGCCTATTTGCTCAGTGGGGCTACAGGAGTGGACGAGTATTAAAGTAAAAGATGGAGAAAAGCCTGAAGCTTTAGATCTATTTTACTCTATCAACCACAATCTAGGGCTTCTCTAATGCTCTGCTGGTGGTGATTGTGCAAGGTGGTAAAATGCATTGTGCTTATAACTTTGTTTTTAATCATCTTTTCAAAAATGTATGTACAATTTTTAATCAGAAAGAGCAGAAAGAGAAAAAATATACACTTGCAGAATGACTGAAGCCAGGTTCTCATTCCGGGGACTGCCAATTTTAACCAAATTTTCCAAAACCCCCCCACTATTTATGTGCCAACATTCAGAGTTGGATCTTCAAAAGATAACCAGCTGGTACTGCTAACTCTCCAGTCTGGTGCCTTTAAACCACAAGAGAAGGAGAGGTTTCAGCGAGCGCCAGCCAAGCTTTAGTGAATAGAAACAATACAGAAAAGCAGACAGATTTATGGTATTCCTGTTTGATTGAAGTATTTCAAGAACATTACACCCTCCTCATAGCTCCATGCAGGTCTGATGCTTCCGTAAAACCGATTTCTCACATCTTCTACATGCATTTTGTTTCTGATGCACTGAGTTTCCAATACAGTGTGATAGTTCAACTTTACCTGCTGGAGTTGGTTCTTCTTCACAGTGTTCTAACAAAGGAAAATCTTTGGCTCAGAGTCTAGGATGTTTTTGCTAAAATCATTCTGCCATAGTGCAAAGGGCGACGGAAGCAAGAGGTTGAAAAAGATCCTGAATCTATGATCAAAAGCAGAATTTACGAGTTCACTTCTCAAAAATACTTGGCAGAACATGCTGCGAAACCACTGAAGATCATTGTTTTTAGTCAGAAATGGGTCCTATTATCTGGCCATAACTTTAAGGAACCTTAAACAGGCCCTATTAGACTTTTTTCAGTGTATATCTTTCATATATATACTGACACATTATTGGATGTTCACACTGAAGTTATACAAATAATCCCTGTGACCCAAAAGCTGCTCTAAACGATACGCTTCAGACAGTTTTTCTACTCTTGGCTCTGTATGATGTCAGTGTGAATGGTCACCTCTAGCCCCACCCACCTGCTGCTTAAACCTTCAGCCAATCAGAAGAGAAGCAGGGCATGTTTCAGGTATAGGACAAAAACCTAGAGCTGGATATGAGCATAATATTTCTTCTTTAAATAACAACAAAGATCATCCGTAAGTGCAAAGAGAAACATCTGTATTTGCTCGTCTACCTGCGTTGCTGGGCTTTCATCACTTAAGACAGTCGCAATGGAGGAGAAGACAAAGGTGGGAAGCAAGAAATTGAAGTAAAACAGGAAGTAATCAAAAGACATTAGTGAAACAGGAAGACTAAAGGCCATTACACACCAAGCGTGTTGCAAAAAAGTGACATGAAAATTCTGAATTTTCTGGCTCTGAACTTGTTGTGTAACGTACACACACCGATTTACACACCGAATGTGTTTTTGCAGGAAATTCATTGTCACAAAATGCAGCATCAAGTGATGAGCTGGTCCTGAAAAAAATGGAGTAAACTGCGATTTTGGGTTCATGCAATTATCACGAGAAGGCAGCAGCAGAGAGAATTTCATGGATTGATCCAGGAGTTGATGCTGGATCTCGATATTTCAGGATGTCAGTCGGGCAGTTTGAGCTCTTGTTAGCAGAGTTGTGACCACATCTGAGGAAACTGAGAACCGGTTGACCGGTTGAGCAGCGTCTCAGACAGAATAGTATGATTCGACTTTTTGTATATTCAGAGCTGGTGCCTGTTTTAAGCTACGAGTGCACTTGCTGCCAAATGCACTGATCTGATTGGTCAGATCTTTTTACTTGGAAAAAATTGAGCTTGGTTTGGAAAAAAATAAATGTAGCAGATTCGTCCAGCAAACATTAGACAGTCAGTGTGAATGGCTGCATCAGGAATAGACGAGTCTAAAAAATATTTTTAAAACACAAAATATTTGTACGGATTTTACCTGTCCGCTGTGTAAAGGCCTTTAGTCTAAATGTGATGACAGGGATTGGGGTGGATTAGGGTGATCTTCCTGGTGGACTGGGAAGAAAATAACAGCAGGGAAAACGAAAGAATACAACCGGGATCACGGCGCTGTCAACCTGCAGGCACATTAAAATTCTGTTGTGTTTGCTGTGAAGTAATATCAGGAGAATAAAAGCTCCAGCAAAAGCACCAACATGTCCACACCAACTTTGTACCTAATATTTCTATTCATGGTTTGAACCTCTGGGGTAATCGCTGATAAGCGATGTCATCTGCTGTCTGAGAGACACGGAGACGGCTCGTCGACAAGCACCGCTCCCACATCCTCTGCTCCCACTGTGGCGCGGCTCTTTTAACCTCCACTCCTTCCACACTAAACAGTATTTCCATCAAAATACCTCAGTGGTTTGCATTGATGTTGCAATCAATCGCCTTCTGCCAGTCAAGTGGGAGCTTTCGCCGGTTAGCACATGGAGATCAGAAAGCTACCTAAGATCCCAAAGTGTTGAGAGCCTGAATCAGTTTGAACATCCCACTTGGTATTCACCAATCCTGGATGTTTGTTTTGTTTTCCTGCAGAAAAACCTAATAAATCCCTCCCGAAGAACGTTGGTTCAACTTAAATCAGAGATGCACAATACGTTTTTCTCAGTGCTTTACAAATGGTGAACTTGAGGTTTGAGGGAGAAAAAAAGAGAAGAAAAACTACAAAAAAAGAAGCCTTGACACAGACATCCTTTATTGCCCATTTTACACCTGATTAAACATTTCAAATTCACACCTCATTAAGCAATCAGCTTTTCTAATTTGACCTCATGACCTTACCTTAATTATGGATTAATTATATGATGTCCAAAGCTGGCTATGTATATGTTTATAACTTCAGAACGGCAGCAATGACTGCGATTATGCAGAAAAAAAGGAAAAGGTTAATTGGAAATGAAAATCAGACCCACCAACCTTCATGCTCCTAGTTACAGCACACATACGGCTACTTGGTGTTGGCTTTAATGTTGGAATTTTATGTGAATACCAAACCCTGTAATCACTGAGTATGTATGTCATTTCTAGAGATGGTCTTCTGTGTGGATGTGAAGGTCTACCTTCATTTTTCTTTTGGCTACCATCTTCTCCTGATCTAGCTTGGATCCGTTCCCAGACAGTCTTAATCTGGTGTTTATAATCGGCTCATATTGTCTGATTTAAATTCCTCTTAGATAAAAACAAGTTGGAAATTAGCTGACGGTGGTTTGCAAATCTGTAGTGACCTAAAAGTCTGTTTCAACTGACGGGAGGTCTCACCTTAGCCAGATAAGCGGCGTAAAATAAAGCTTATGCATAATTTCAAAAAGGAAGATCTATAATCGCTCATCTGCCTGCTTTCCTGGGTGTTCGGCTGCTACTTTCCCACGCTGTCAATCGCATAAATACAGGTTGTTTTGTTTATACCACTTTGATTTAATCGCTCCACATAGCACAAACTAACTGAGGACAAGGAGGAGAGGCTACAGAGAGAAAACACCCTGACCAGCCTTGAACCATTAGCTTATTATTTGTAACTTCTAACTATACTACTAGTATCTGATATTGCTGGCTTCTCTATGTTTAAGTCAGCTTGTTGTTATTATACAAATCCTCAGTGTAAGAAAACATACATGTACATACTAGGGGTGCAACGATACACAAAATTCACGGTTCGGTTCGGTTCGATACTTTGGTGTCACGGTTCGATATTTTGTCGATACAAAAAAAATGTTCATGCCTTTTTAATTTGTCATTTATTAAAATTATAAATATATATTTTAACTCAAAAGTACAGTTTTTAAATTTAACCCTAACCCTTGTGCGCGTTTTTTATTTTGACAGCAAATGCGCACCTGCGGACCACTTATGTGCAGCCCTGGTTATTTAGCTCGTCATATTGCAGCCACAGAAATTCTTTTGTCCATGAAACCATGAAGCTGCACTTTCTTTTTGCCTTATAGTCTGATTTGTCATAACTTTTCCGTTTTGTGGTAAGCTTTTCTTTGGCTGTCACTTCTTCACCCTGACCTGTCTTATTTGGCTCAGCAGAACTGAAATATATATTCTGCTGCTTTTACACACGGACTCACATAACGGTCAGCGATTCTCTGCGCGATCAACCTCTCACATGTTTAAGCTTGCTGCAGGAGATTTCACTTGTCATGTTTGCATAGTAAGCTAACAATTAATAAGATGATGTCAGAGGAATTGGTGCACAAATTATCATCACTCACAGATCAGTGCTGTCGCTCTCTATACACAGTTCGCAAGATTGCAAAGTGAAAGCAAAAAAACAAGCGCAAAAAAACAAGCGCAAATTCAAACGCGATTTCAATATGTCACATATTGACAGTGGCTCACCGATGCCAATGACATAATTACCCAGCTACATTTCTGAAAGAATGCAAAAGCATTGACATATATTTTTCCTTCCTACGATAGCCCGACGGGCAGAGTAGCCCGTCTGAAAAAAATCGCTAGCCCCAGGACGTTGGGCTAGCGATATTGCAAGCCCTGTATCTGATTGAGGAATCACTCATCTTTGGAAAAGAGAGTTTATTACAGAGAAATGTCTCTTTCCAAAATAAAAGCTATACTATCCGCTTCTTCTGGGCTATATTCTCAGCAGCATAAGGAGAATCATGTGCTAACAGCTGTCTAAATGACTTGACTAAAGTTAGTAGCATGCTTGTTGTTTTTGTCTTTGCACTAGGATGATGTCAGCGTAAATGTGCAGTCATATTCGTTGTGTTCCCACTAGTGCTTTCAGGTTAATCTCGTTGAAATGACCTTAACGCCACAACACGGCAAATCTCCGTTAACGAGCTACCGCCGATCGCCCCGTGCATGGGGCTAGACGGCCAACACGTTAACGAGCTAACTGCGCTAACACACTAGTTCCCACCCATGTAATTGAGCATTGCATGGCACATCCAACATACTGTTTTACTTTAGTCCATGACTCGCTTACCTTCAGGGTCATACGTCACATGAAAACCAAAATAATTCCAAACGCCAGATCTGAATGAGGGTGGGGGAGGTCCATGTTGCAACTTCTGTCTTGCTAGCTTGCCCTGCGCTCTTCCTTCTGACTATGCTGTCTGTGTTGAGCGCTCAGTGGATCTGCGCTCGACAGTGCAGCCTAGGCGGAGTAGTCGAACGCAGATTCACTGAGCGCTCAACACAGACAGCATCGTCAGAAGGAAAGTTGATAAAATAAATTACAAATGTTGTATTGTTCGATACATATGCGTACCGAACCGAAAGCACTGTATCGAACGGTTCAATATCGATACGAATATCGTTGCACCCCTAGTACATACACCAGTGTATGAATGTGAGAGTGAATGAATAGTGGTATTGTAAAGCGCTTTGGGGGTCCTGAAAAGCGCTGTATAAATGCAATCCATTATACAATCCCACAAAGGTCCTAGACAGTCGTTTCACTCAGACAACCTTCGATGTGAGAAACTAGAGCGCTTGCAGTTGTCATTAATATCTAAATCATTATTTTTCATATTTGTTTCACATTTTGTCCATCAGCAGCCAGGTTGTGAAATATTGTGTGCAATATAATCCTGTAACACATTTTCAGGTTAAATAAAGAAACAAAACAAAATAAATATAATGTCCTGAATCAGATCTGAAAAAGTGTTTCCAGGAAAATTAAATCAATGGTTTTCTATAAGGCGGACGGTTCAGGTTACTACCCTCCTCGGAGGTTTGGGCTCGGAGCCAGAGAGGACGGGCTGAGCCACCATGTAGTATGTTCCCCGCATCGCCTGCCAACCAGCTCCTCATTCCTCAGCTTCCACTGAGGTCAGTGTGCGGATCCGGTGGAGGTCTCCCCACACAAAGTCAAAAAGAACAACCTGCATCTGAGAGTAATCTGGAGCACATCGTATCTTTCAGGTCTGAATGTGGCTCATGACCTTTGCCCAGTGTCACTGCGTACCCACATCAAGGAGGGAGGCAGGCATTCAAATTTCCACCTGTTCCCCACCTACACTGCTATAGCTGACCGTGACCTTTGACCAAGCAAGAAGAAAATTTCCATTGAACATGTGTTTCGATTTTATACCGTATCTGATGTCAATCTTGGCGGCCCAGTGACAGTGCAGTGATAATGCAAGTGAGGCAGCGTGTGAGCGTACCTCAGAAAACGCGCGCTTGAATCGGTACATTAATTGAGCAGTTGGATTCATTAGCTGTTAGTTAGCTAATTAAAAAGTCTCATTTAGTAAATCAGCCAAAGTCAAGTTGTTAATGTTTGCTTCTTTTAATTAAATCAAGTGTTTCCATCTAACTGCTACATGAGCATTTAATGGCTCAGAGGCATCAGTGGATACATTTTCACCCAACACTGCAAACATTTAAACTCTGATTTAAATCTAATCCTGATCCTTAACCCAAACTTCGCCTCTTATTCTTATAAATAGATTTTTATCTATTGTTTTTTGTGAGGTGGACCACTGAATTAGTTAAGCACCCTCTTAAATTCCTCAATCTGGCAATGGATGTCTCACAGACTTTAGTTTATCTGCTGTTTTCTGGTTTGCATCTTCTAATACAAACCCACTCAGCCCATTAAAATCCTTGAAGAAATAATTCAAATTGCCTCGGGGAAAAATAAATTCTATGCACAGATAAAGTTAACCCAGTGTTTTTAAAAAAATGTGGTTTGGTTTCTTAACACAATAAGTAAAGAACAAGTAAAATCACTGATCTGGTGCTTCACAAGAAGAGATGATTGCGCATTGATCTGCATCTCTCTAGGAATCCTGGAAGAAGATGCTAACACGAATTTACAGCCATCTGCAAACCCGTCGGTAGCACCAGCCACATGTAGACATCTCAGGGCTCCTCTGATAATGGGAGTTAATAAGCACAACAACCTAATTACACTTCATAATGGAGATGACTAGCATGTCTCAATAACACAGAAGGGGGTCCTCCAAGAAAATGGGCTCCATCGCCAGCGGGGTGGAGACCTCCTGACTGTGACCCTGACACATTCACCCACATCAAATCAAACTGCAGACAAACACACTGCCGTTGTTATGCGCGTGACGCTTTTTGTGTGTGTGTGTGTGTGTGTGTGTTTTAGAGTGTTTGTCTTTATTGACACTGAGAAAAGACCGCAGGCCATGGAGTCTTCTTCTTTTTAAAACCAGGCAGAGGTCAAACAAAGGATGCTGCTTCGTTCTGCGGTGTTTACTTGGCAACGCCTGACACAGATCTGTTAGCTCAAAATACCACACTGGTAAATTATGAGGGGCCATAAATCAGGTGACAAATATTCTGTCACGGCATTTTGTCTGATGTTCGGACTCTTGTCCCTTAGAGAAAAAAAACTTTAACATTTTATAGCAATCTAGAAAAGACGTAATCTTAAAATCTATAACCAATCAAATAAATGGATGAATTTAAGTTTGTCAAAGTGTTTTAACGTCTGTTTTACTCTAAATTGAATCATAATTTAAAATACACGTTGTGTGGTATTTAATGAGATTTAAAACTTACCATAGAGGTAATTTTTCACTGTGGTGTTGAAACAGGTGAAGCTTCATTTCTTGAGTTTTTAAGCCCCGCCCTGATTTTTCTCACCTATGTTGTCCTTCACACATGGATTCAGTTTTCCTGTCATTGTCCTAAGTATATGTACCTCAAGCTGTTCGCCTAACACTTCCCAGATTGTTGTTGTTACCTTTATTTAACCAGGAAGTCCCACTGAGATCAGATCTCGTGGCGAAGCCATACACACTTAAATACAAGATCAAATACAAAGAAAACATCCCCGGCTTCTTTGTCATGCTCCTTATGATTCTTATAAACTCAGCAACATATATGGGCATGTTTAAAACAAGAATCCATAAAAATGAGGAGGAGATGTAAATGTATGGCATATAAAAAAGTAGCTTCCTTGTGTTTTCTTTGTACTTTTCCTCCTGTGTGACCTTTTGGAGTGTTTTTTGGGGATTTTGTCTTCTGCCTTCTGGTTCGCTGCCGGCCTTCACGTGTATGACTGCTGCCTGTTTCCAGTTAGATTTTGATTTGGGATTTTCTTCTTCGTATCCCTCTTGCGTATCTTGCATTTGTGTCCTCTTCTCTGTGATCCTCACACCACAGCACGTGTCCTCAACATTTTGTGTTATGTCCAACTAGAAAAAGAATAAATTGTTAAAATAGGGATACTAATAAAAGAAATACTACACAAATAGGAGCTGCCTCTGCTGCTGCTGCTGCTGAGCCTAACTTTCTGTAGTGCACTCTGGCCCACTGTGCCTCCAGGCCATGGTTAACAATGTGCTGTTTCATGTCAGGAACAAAAAAGCCAAACTAAATCCTCCTCATATGTTCAGGTTGTGGGAATTTCAAGCCCTTAGTGTGGTCATTAAAGCTGCCTCTTAATGAAACTCAAACTTCACCTTGAAAAAACAAAGCCAAGCCGGACACGCTAAGGAAGTGTCAGAACGGACGCTCGTGCACGCGTGCAGCATTTTCACCTCAGGTAGAAATATTTCAGGATGGCGTCGTTCTAATGCAGCAGCAGTCGTCCACACACATCTGTCGCTCACGTGTGTTTCTGCTCCCTGCAGCTACTTTGCATTCAGGATATCTGGCTTTCACGCTGATGTTTTCTCAGCTACTGTGTGTGCGTAGAGAAAACTTCCTAACAAGCTGATTTAGTGGGCTACAAGAGCGTTGCGCAAACCCAAACCTCATGTGAGCTTTTTTCAGCCTCTCATGCCCCTTATAGGAAAACGCACGAGGTTGAGGGGTCAGCAAATTCATTGCAGTGAAGGTGCTACAAGTGAGACCGACTCGTTTGATCTCGGTATGGTACTCGTCTCCAGTAAATTAACCAGCAATCGAGGCCGTATAGTTTGGTTTGGAGACCATTTGTGCAGGGATCATTAAGTGGCCAAATTCAGGTATTTATGGAAAAATATCGGAGCTCTTTGTGGAGGGTAAGCGGGCAGCGCAGGGGTCTGGCTTAAAACTGAAGTGACTCAGTGCCCCGATGATGAACTTCAGGGAACAAGTTTAATAACTTTTTTTTTTTAATGAAGGCTGGAAATGTTTTTCTCCACTTCAAAAGCCGCTCATTTCTCAAATAAATGAAGGGCATTTATTGCAAACAGAAGCTTCTGCGTTATGTTTGTCTCAATACATCAGTCACAACTACAGCGTCCTTTAGCCATTTAGCCCAGACGTCCAAGAGAGCTGCTTCTTAATGAAAAATCACTCTCATTTTGAAAGGAGTAAAGCATACCTTGCAGACTGGTAGTGCATGCAAACACCCACCACAGACCCACCACTTCCCTGTTATGCTGAACCTGAGACGATGCTTCCTCCCTGCTTCTTCGCCAATGATCAGAATGACGCGTTTCAACACCACGCTCTCTCCCACACTCCTATGTTATGCCTAAGTTTGAAGGAGTGTTTTCCAGCCCTCGATGGACTTTACTTGAAGAGCTGCCATGAAGTCATCCGCCAACACGTGGCTTCAGGTGGTCAAAGTGTCTGTTTGTCCGCCCCCGTCTTCATACAGCTTTTTAGCTCAAGCAGGGGGAAGTTTCCACGTGGAGGATGTCTCAGCTGTGAAGTCTCATCCTTACTGGTTAACCGTATTTAAGCCGAGCGCAGAAACATTATGTAATGTGGGCTGATGTATTAGCTTCACGTAGCAGCAGATTAACAGATAACCAGGCTGCCTTTGTTTCATTTTTTTGACGTAGTTTGGGTTAAGGGCGCTTTAATGTCACTGCAAATATTGGTTAATGTTGTTAAGAGGTGTGAAGATGAGTGTCACACTTTCATGACAGGTGGAAGATCTGCAGAGATCTACAGCACTGTGCAAAGGTTTGGAGCCGCTCTTCATTTCTTTGTATTTTGCAAGGAATACAGTGTATAAGGCCAAAACAGAATTTGCACAATTCTAACAAGCTTGAAAGTCGATATTTGGTACGAGAACCTTTATTCTTCAGCACAGCCTGAGTGTTCTTGTCATTTAGTCAAATAGTCTTCAGGAATAGTTCTCCGGACTTCTTGAAGGACATTTAGAGCTCCTCCTTGCTTTTGTTCCTTTTCTGTCAAGATGATCTCACACTGCTTCAGTAATGTTGAGGTCTGGGCTCTGGGGAGGAGAGTCCTCAGTGTGCTCCATTGTGTGTTTTTCAATTCAGGTATGCTTTTACTGCATTGGCAGTGTGACTGGGATCACTGTCATGGTTAAAAGTAAATGCAATCAGATGCTTTTAGAATCGAAGACTCAAAATTAAAAAGCAAAATCTGATTGTATGTTCATAATTTCATACATTTTTCCATAAACTTTCAACACCACTGGTTGAAATATTGTTTCACAATGACCGTAGATGATCCCTGTTGCATCTCTGTCCAGACCTCTTCTGTACATACTGACAGGCATTTGGATTTATCACTCCATCAGACCTGTAGCCACTGATTTCCACTCCAGTTCTTGTGTAATTTGGCAGACCTCAGCCTTTTCTCCCTGTTTCCCTTCCTTAAAAATGACTTCTTAATAGCCACCGTTCCACTGAGACCATTTCTGATGAGGCTTCAGTGAACAGTAGATGGATTGACTAAAGGGTCAGATACATTTCTCAGGCCCTGTTTCTTAAAGACGTGACTTTAAGATGCTGTTCATCTGCTGTAGATCGTTTTTAGGCCTGACTCTTCTGCTTTTACCCTCCAATTTCCACAATTACTTTTAAGGACACACTGCTTACTTTTCCGAAAAATGTTTGTTGATGCAGCAATATAATTTTGTAGTACTTTTCACATCTTGAGTTTGGTGTTTTCATGCTTGAATAATTCGTAGGTATCTTCAGAAAGCTGGCAACTATTGCTCAACAACACTTTAAAAACAGATTCTGGCTCCTTGGAAGCAAAATATAAAGAACTGAATGTTCTAGTAATGAAAACTAGGCCAAATAAAACTAATGGGTCAATATAATATGAGAGATCAGCTACTTAAGAAAACGAATATGCTAAATTATTAAAAACCAATATATCTGGCAGCCTGGAGGTCAACATGTGAGTGAAAACTTCCCCTGCATCAGAAGAAGCTGCCTGTTGAGCACACCAGTTCCATTCACAACTCGAGCCCTTCGGCCCCAGAGGATGTTTGTCTTTCATCCGTCAAACGGTGTATTTTCACAGTACTGTCTGCTTTTCCTTTGCTCTGTAAGTGTCTTTGCTCAGTGGGAGCAGCTGATGTTGTAGCAGAATATGATTTACAGCAGCAAGAGAAGAGTTGCACTTAAACGGGACGCCACGGGGCACGATACGTTTCAGGGGACATTTGTATGCACGCCAGATCGGTGGGGAATCAATGGCTCTTCTTATACACACATACATGACTCATGCACATAAATAACCCAAATCACGTGTATGTGGATGTTGCTGTAAATCTGAAACCCGGTGTAAGATGTCTGCATGTAGGTTGTAACATAAGCTATCAGTGTATCTCCAGATCGTCGCTAAAAATGGGGAGATCTGCGCCCCGGTTTCTTGGAAACACAGAGCTGCCATGCAGCGTTGCTTTCTAAGTAAGGGCACATCTGTCTGTTTTCACATGTGCACATAAAGAGATTTATGAAGCTGTTTTTGTGGAAGGTAAAGCTGCTTCAACAATTCCTCAAAGAACCCATATTACGTTAAGTTAAAAAAGACTAAAAAGCGCCCAAACTCAGATTGTGTCAGAAGTCGAGTCAAAGGTCATAAAAAGGGTAAGTGGTACCAGTCACATGAATTACTGGTCATGTGAGTGCTTCTATAAACATTTAGTTCAGTATTGCGCCTATAACAAGTTTGATATGAATGGAAATTAAAAGCTATACTGCACCGATGACTCATGCATCAACAAGCTGTGTATGATGTGCAGCTGACATGCTGATGTAGGCGCTGCTAAACAAGCGTCCTGCAGCATGTGTCACACGTGTATAGGCAGTCAGTCATGTGCAGATACGACACTGCTCTGATAAATATAGGAGTTCCGGGATTGCATCCAAACGGGCAGCTGTGCTTTCGTGACACTGATGGTAATCGAATATGACTGGAAGTTTGGTGGAGTGACACACTTCATAAGAAACATGACATATATGCATCATTTGTGGGGATTGTGGGCAATCTGTGGACAGATCCAGGCCTTTTAAGGTCAAAGATGTTTTGCATTTACGTAAAGCCAACTCACATTTCAGTTTTGAACTTCACAGCAGGGGTTGCTACGTTAGTTCAGAGGGGGTCAGGGCCATGGTGGTCACAGCGTATCCTGTCCTGGCCCCTCTCCTCCGGCGAGGGCCTGCTTGCTGACAGCGGAATGACATCACCAGGGGGGCCCTTTGTCCCCCCTTTTGGGAGCGTTGAAATTTTGCACACAAAGGCTGCGTGGCGCTCCTATCTGCTCATCTGAGTGGACGCAGCACTTTTGAAAATCCCTAACAAGATTAAACCATAGCGCAATCAGCTGTCAGTCCGCACACACTAGCTGCTTCTCAGAACTCACACAGCATCTAAGCCCTGCTGTTCAAACTCTACATGCAAAAACCACATCTAAAGTGGGACGAGTGGAAGGATATGCAGCTATACAAAGCCAGAGAGTTCACAGAAGAAGTGTAACTGGGGAAAAAATGCTTTCAGACTGGCATTCATGCTCTGCCACTTTAGACCGAGAGCCTACAGACATGTTTTTTTCTCACATTTCCATTCAAACTATCATTAAACTATTTTGAGAACCGAGTCTTTTGCAGCTGTCTAAATATCCATTTCAAATCCAATCAACTAAATCTATTTAATTAAAGAAAACATATTAACATGAAGTCAAACATGAATTTATAGTCTGCTAAATCTAGTCGGATATAACAACAGGTTAGCTTGGTTTTAATCTGCGTCTCCAGTGGAGTACTTCCATACTTACTCCTGCTATTTTGAGTGCTTAAGTTAAGTTTACACTGACAAGTACAGCTACATGAAATGCATGACGAGTATCCAGATGGTGTGCTTATAAAAGTCAAAGAGTTAAACGTGGAGCTCATGTGCACATTGCTCGAGAGTCATCCGTCATACTGGATGTGATACAACCGCTGGTTGCTAGGGAAACGTGTGTATTCCCGACCAGTTAGCAGTGATTCCTGGAAGTTGCTGGAATTGTTTCCTTTTGTGTCTAAAGTAACTATTTAGTTCTTTTTTTTCTTTCTAGTATTAGTTTAGTATTTAAACTCTCAGAGTTTTACCTCGGTTGTTTACTTTTGACTCTGACAGTGAGCTTTAGTCTTACTTCCTCCTCTCTTGACTGTCTGATTGTGTTCACTAGTCCCTCATCATCCAGCTGTGTTCACTCCCCCTCAGTGTGTGTAAATGCTGTGAACGTCACACCTAAATGTTTCTCTGGGCTTCCTGGATTTCTGGCACTGGGTTTTGGGCTAACCAGCCCAACAACAGCTCACCTTTTGTCTGTCTCTGTGTATCCTGCATCAGGGTGAATCATTCAAAGGCAAAACATACATTTCAGTTGATATGGAGATGATACCCAGTTCCATCTATCCATAAACTACAAGAATAACATTTAAAGATCTGGATGACCTCTAATTTCCTGCTTCTAAATTCAGATAAGCCTAAGGTTATTCTACCAAGGCCTCAAAATCTAACCAAATGTTTACTGTGGATGGATTGGATCTGGATGAATTAGCTTGGCGTCCAGTAAAAGGAGGAATCTTGGAGTTGTTTATGACCAGGATATGTCCTCAAACTGCATGTTAAACAAATATATAGGAATACTTTCTTGCATTTGTGCAATATCTCTAAAATTAGAAACATATTGCAGCAGCATGTTTTTCCATATTGGCTTCTCATCTCTCTCTCCCAGAATCAAATTTAAAATCCTGCTCCTCACATACAAGGTCTTAAATGACCAGGTCCCATCTTTTCTTAAGACTTCATACTACCATATCACAGGCTTACCTGTGGTTCTTACGGTATTTAAAAATAGAATGGGAGCCTTCAGCTTTCAGTCCACTCTTCTGTGGAACCAGCTCCCAGTTTGATTTGGGAGACAGTCACCCTCTCTACTTTTAAAATTAGACTTAAAACTTTCATTTTTGATAAAGCATTTAATTAGGGTTGGATCAGGTGACCCTGAATCCTCCATCAGTCAAGCTGCAAAATGTCCAGGCTGCTGGGGGATTCCCATGATGCACCAAGCATTTCTCACCCCTCCTTACCTCTTTTCACTCACCATGTGTTTTTTTTCACCACTCTGCATTTAATCATTAGTTATTATTAATCTCTTGCTCTCTTCCACAATGTGTTTTTTAACCTGCCATCCCTTCTCACCCCCAACCAGTTGCAGCAGATGGCTGCCCCTCCCTAAACCTCTTCCTGCCAGATGTTTCTTCCTGTTAAAACAACGTTTTTTCTTCCCACTGTTGCCAAGTGCTTGCCCTTCGGGGTCATCTGATTGCCCCTAAAGGCTGATTACCTTACAGTATAAAGCACCTTAAAGTGACTGCTGTTGTCTCACCTTCTGCTTTGAACTCTGCCTCATTATCCCGATCCTAACCTTTCATATCCCAAAGCATGACATCAGTGGTTTATTAGCTATAAAAAGCAGCTGATTTATCCGGTTTATTTCTGTTGTAAAGTTGGGCATGTTATCATTAAAGAAGCAGGTTTTCTCAGATGTTCTACCTGTGATAACAAAAACTCCAGGACTAACAGGCAATCGGTCCAAACACAGTGTCAGGATTTTATCACGGCTACGTTGTGAAATCAGCATTTATTACATAATAAATTAAAGAAAGAAAAAGAAACTTGTCTATTGTCCTCTCTGATGTTCTTCAGTTGTGGTTTGAAGTATCTGCCATGTTTGTACTGGCTTTATGTTCTCATGGGCTGCTTTAGGTGAATATCCATCCTGTTACATCACCGCACCCTAGAGAGCTGCTGAGTACACGTAAATCAAGGCCATGAAGTGGGATCCTTCATTGTCTTTAATTTCAAAGACATTTCTTCCCTGTACTCGTACACTTAAACCTTGTGCTAATCTGCAGAAACAGATGACTATCTGTTCTTGCTGCTGTTGTCCAGATGTGGTACTATAGTATCTCAGCATTTTCTCAGAACACGACATAACTCAAAAAAACAACAAAGGCACATCAATGTAAATAGTTTTGCGTTCTATATATAACAGCACATGTCAGTAACTCACAGCTTATGTCAGGTTTTGCGTTTGTGCAGCTGCTTTTAGCTTTGCTCTGGCGAAGTCATTTTCTCAGCTAACTGCTGCGAGGACGGGTCGTCACGTTAAAGCTCATGTTGTCTCCATCGAGTGACATTTCAAGTTTGCCAGCTTCGACTTCACAGAGTCACGGAGCAAGAGGGTGGTGCAACATTCAAGAGCAGATGAAATACAGAAACAGCACCGTGTGAAAGCCTTGAAGTCTGGCCGAAAACTGAAAAAGAGCACAGTGGTGTAAAAGGATTCAAAATACACTGTTATCAGATATTCTTGTCAAAAAGATATTAGCATTTTCTTTCCTCCCCTGTTTTTAAACATACAAGATAAAGCGCAGAAGCCTCATGTTCCCGAACCTCCCCAGGGCTGTTTTTAATTGAAATTTTCTACCTCAAAAGAGTTTTAAACGAGCGCCTCTAACAATCAGCGTGAAGGTGGAGGCTGATTGGCTCAATTGCTGTTCAATGCTCATTTGTATCCAGGCGACTCGCTTTGTGTTTGTGTGCTCTGACCTTAAATGCTGAGCATCTGATGACAAGTGCATACATTATCGTACAGACTTGAGAACCTTTTGCATAACATGAGGTGATCTCCTTTATGCACGAAGAAGGAAACGAAAGGAAAGCCCCTCTAACGAGCACATTAGTCTACATATTTCAGTAATGTATAGCTTTATGTTGCAAACATGCCGTATGTACCTACTCCATCCCAGATTAAATTATTTAAAAAAGGAAAAGCTTTAAGCCTGACTCTTACCGACATGACGATCTTAAACAATGGTAACACAAATAGGTCAGGTTAAAGAAGACAAAGCACCGCCTTTATGAGCCAGAGCAGTTTCAGTGCATCAGTGGATATTTGGCTTAACCTGTTTACATTTCACTTATATACAGTAGTATGCCTTTCAAAGCAGTCTCAAGGATTGTAGCTGAGGATTACTGACTGCAGAGTTGAAATAAACGCTGGTCTCACATGTAAACTTGGTGCTTTTAAAATAAAGGAAGTGTCTTAAATAATTCACTGCTCACACTGAGAAAAGCTTCCCGCTCTGGAGTCTCTACTCAGGAGTTTAACATCTGTAGGCTGGAGGTTAATACCGCAGACAGGCAAAGGATCTAATCGGGGTCTTTGCATAATTAAAAAGAAAATGAATATTGAGCAATTTAAGGATAATTTCTGCTTAAACGTTCCTTTAATTTATGTATTTTTTTTTTTTTTAGCAGGCAGGGGCGATTAAAGACAGTGACACACAATTCAATGTTAACTTACAGAAGGTCAGCTTTATGATTCACTGGAGGGTTAAAGGTTGTGATGTGTCACTGATGCGACGTTACACATTTAATGTGACAGCAAAAAATCAGTGAATGCCCGTCTGTCAAATCATTGCAAACAAATCTTCCAGGAATCAAAGACCTATGAAAGTATGGACGACCTCTCCACCCTGCTGACCCCGACACGTCCGTCTATGGATTGAGCCGAGCAGGTCAGACTGGTGTCAAGCCTTGAGGTTCAAAGGTGAATGTAAGACCAGCTCTGTCGTGGAAATTACACCAAAGTAATTGTCCATAAGTCCATTTTAATTACAGCCGAATCAAAGGAGAGTCTAGTTAACCCGTTCCAGGCCCGTGACACCAGTCATGGATGGGGGTTAGTATGGAAGGAAAATTAGATTATGCATGCTGCGGTGCACTGGACACAAAAGCAAATTCCCAATTTAATTAACAAACAAAGGCCCTCAAACATGAAGCATCCGCTATAGTGGGCTGCAATGTTTTGAAACAGATTTTTCTTAAAAAAAATAAAATAAAGTAGAAAAATCTTACCAATGAACAATAAAAATGGATCACTCTAACTCCAAAGTGTATTTACAGGAAGCCTATAATTTTAAATTATGAGAAATAGGTTTGCTCTTTTCCCCAAGACAGAGAGAGAAAAATCAATATACCTGAGGGATGCAAACGGGAACTAAAGCATGTGAATGAGTCTGCCTTCTGGTAGATGGACTTTGACCTTCCTGTTTCACTGTATTTCAAATCTTATGCTATGCAGCTTTTTCATTTAACTCTAGGATGTACAAACATGAATAAATTATGATACAAATAATATAGTAATACATATAGTATTTCTTTTGTTTTGAATTCACCTGGATATTTGAGTTATGGGCGTGGCTCGTGTCCCAACAGGCTGACTGGCGTCTGCTAGGCTTCATCTGCTGCTGTTTGTGCATCTTTGAGCATTTTTATTGGATTATCTGACAAAGATTATGTGTCGTCCAGGATGTTTATGTGTAAGCTTTGGGAAGTGAAATTCAAATTTTTCTTTAGTCCGTTATTAGCACTAACTAACCAATACATGTTCATTGCACCTGTACAGTTTATGAATGCAGCTTGCTAACCAAGCATGTATTCGTCCATAACTTCTGGTGATGGTGCCCAAAACGCTGATCTCGTGGCTTCAAAAAGTCCAAAAACAAATGATTGATGTCCATCTGGTATCCTTCTTAGTTATCCCCAGATTTTTTTTTTGCCTCTTTTTATTCCTGTGAGTTTTGCAGTACAATTGCTGTACTGTAAATGTAACTCTACAAAATATATTGTAACGTTTTCATGTGAATATGCCTGGTAGTTTTTAAATCTATGAATGTTACATTTATCATTCAAGCCTTTCCCAAAGGTGGAACCTGACCCTTGTTCAATTGCTCATTACTTGAATCCCTGCGCCAGTGTGGATTGTGATTAGCATATCAACACCACCGTATTAGCATGCTTACAGCTAGTTAGCAGTCTAGCTGATTCCTCCTGTCAGTCCCACTGCAGCCTGTTCAGCTTTGTCAGCAGCCGGGATCTCCATCTGCAGACAGCAAATGCTCCCTTGGTGAAAGGTTTAGCGCTCCTGCTTTGATCAGATAAATCCTCATGCCAATGGATGCGCTGCACCTTCTTTTGTTTCTGCTCCTTATTGAACAAATGCTGGAAGACAAAGCCATTCGTATGTACTCTTGGTAACCTGGGCTTTAAATCTAGAAATGCTCCGGCATCAGAGCATCTAATTTCTGTGCAGAAGAGGCAACAACATGCAAAGCACTTAACCTCAAAGATGTCGTAAGTGCACTACAGACTGGAGTGCACTTTCTGTTGAAAGTGCCATCAGAAGGAGGAGTGTGCAGAAGTGGCTTTGACATGCATGGAGTTTGTGCCTGGTTGCTCCTTTTTACCCCGATCTTTGGATATGCCCAAGTTAGCGCTAAATGTGTTGCGTTAGCGACCACTAGGCCACATTCCTTATCTCTGCTCTGAGTTTGCCTCCCAAGATTTGAGCCACGTGTGGGTCTGGAGACCTGCTATAGAATATCATCCTGAAAGCAATTCCTCACATTGTGGAATGCCTATTTTTGGCCAGACTGGTGCATTTTTGTGCATGAGAGAAAAAAAAAAAGAGTCAAACACTCTTGACAGCACTGCTGAGCAGTCACAGCCAGCTGTGAAGTGTTGCTTTTAAAGACTCTTAGTGTAAAACATCTGTCTGGCTTCCTTAAATCAAGCTATTTGCAGCTATATAATTACAGTCTAGACACGCTGTCTTTTCCTTAACATGAACCTGGAGTTACTTTACATGCGAATCTACAGATTTCATACACAGACGTGGTGGAATAAAAACATGGAGTCTGCTGCCTTGTCAGTCAGATTAGGGGAAAACGAAACAAATGTAAAGTGCTCAGTACGACATCAGCAGCTGTTTGTTATGACTGACTCAGGTCGTGTAACAGAGCAGAAAGCTCACTGAAGTAATTCACTTTTGAAGGTTTCTTGTTTTTTTAAGTTTTCATTGAAATCTTGGAGGAGAACATATAAACTGCATGTTCATTTCTACATTTAACCCTTTTATTGTAACATTTATTTGAGCTCTTCACTTTTATTGTAGTTTCTGACAAGAAAAGAGAAAAAGGGAGATTCTGTGTTCATCCAATAATTTAATGGTTTGAAGCTGTATAGTAATCACTTTCCTACATATTTCAGGATGTCAGTGGGGCAGTTGGTAACACATCTGATGAGGGAGAGAAATAATTTCAGAGAGCCGATCGATCCGGAGCAGCGTCTAGCTGTTTGTCAGAGGTAAAACGGTACTATTTAACTTTATGTATATTCAGTATCAGTGCACCTTTTTGTGCTACAGGTGCACTTGTTGCCAGATGCAGTGGTCTGATTGGTCAGATCTGTTTTTTCGGATCCCAGAAAAATCAAGCTTATTTCAACCAAGGTTTGCAGAAGAACATCTTTATGTCAACTTTTGTAGCAGATGAGCTACGCTGACTCCTGTCAGCTAAAAACAGGGTAACCGAGGCCGTGGTTCACCTGGCCTCACCAAAATCAGACCATAGAAGACTGGAAAAACATTACCCAGTCTGATATCTGCTGTGGTATTTAGATTTTGGCTTTTCTTGAACACACTCCTGAAGTCAAAAGGGAATGCAACCGAAAAGCAGCCATTTATAACTAATGAAGTGGCCGGTGAGTGTATAGACACTGAATGGACTCATTAGATAATTGTATGAACGGGATACTAATCAGGACGGAGCAGGGAAAAAAGTCAGCAACTTTAAAATAATAATAAAACCTTGAAAACTGAAAAACTATGGCTGTGTATCGATCCAATACCAAGCAAATTAGGGGAAGTATTGCTGATACCAATACAGATACTTTTAACCTATAAAGGGAGCTTATGTAGTGGAGGGCAGTGTGTCAGGGTCTGTGAGCTGCTAAATTCTATATGTGCTATATAGATATAACACATTTAATGAACACCAAACAACAGTGTTGTCATTTTTACTGTACACAGTAATTAGTTAAAAATACCTTGCCAGTCATAACTATTCAATCCACCAAATAACTATA
Source organism: Rhamphochromis sp. 'chilingali' (assembly GCF_963969265.1). Taxonomy (NCBI): domain Eukaryota; kingdom Metazoa; phylum Chordata; class Actinopteri; order Cichliformes; family Cichlidae; genus Rhamphochromis; species Rhamphochromis sp. 'chilingali'. The sequence goes on from NC_137945.1 coordinate 13,014,677, forward strand.
CATTTATATACATATAAAACTAAGATTAAGTGTTACAAAATCTTTAAAACAGTCTTGATGTAGGAGAAAAACATCAGGGTAAAAAAAAAGTTGCATTTTTGGCCTCACAGATCCAAGATCAGGTCCAAGTGATGGATGTAGGAGGTGTACGGGGAAGTGTTTCAGGGAGAAGATTATTGTATTTCACAGATAAGGAAAGAAGTGTTACGAGATTTCTTCCACATACTTACGAAAACAGAACCGCGTTCACACACATTTCCTAGACAAATAAAAGATCCTGTTATTTCAGAGTCATGTAAAACACTTCATAAGAGCTTACATGTCAATTTAAGGCTTATGGCGCATATATTGCATCTATCAAAGACATAAGGGTACATTTAATGGTGCATGAATGGGGTAATGATAAATCTGTCCCTATAAGAAGGATTGAACGCAGACCCCTGAGGGAAGAGTAAGTACACTTAATGCGCAGGATAAACGACCGACATATGGTGGTGATATATTCTTAATGTAGACACCTAAATAAATCTGATTCATCAGGGATTGGTTTATGGAGTTGTTTTTAAAATATTGTCAGCAGCATGTTCAGCTGTCTTGTCATTTACATGCACTTTTAGGTCCTTTTGAATTAGTGATGACAGAGCGCAACTAATCAATCGTCATTTACATCACAGATCCCTTTTTAGTTTCCAGAAAAGTTCGACAGTATTGAGCCGCTACCGATCAGAAGCCGATCCGTTACCGTTCATGCTTTGAAGTCATGAACTGCACAACCACATCCTCTCGTACGCTTGGTATAAAAGGGAAAGTCCATCAATCAAAGTGTCCTTTGGGGTGGTTGACGTTACGCAAACAGTAATTTGACTCGTCCTGCCTCTAACGGGTGTGTCACGCTGTCCCCCCCTGGGTTTAGATTCCCAGTGGGGATCTATACAACCCCGACCAGGATTTCTGCATCAATCTGGAATTGTCTCTTCTTTCGGAGAAGAGAGGCCTAATGGGAAAAAATGTACCACCCCATCACCACCTCCTCGGGCTGCCATAATGGAGCATCCATGGTCATTAATGGAGCGTACCTCCCAACTCAAGAGTCCCTATTCAGTCTCTGTCATCATTCACGGCCATCACTTCCTCAGAATTTAATGGTTTTGGAGGTTCCTTTTATCCCATTGTCTCTGCACCTCTGTGTCCCTTCCCCATTTAGAAGCGCAAACTTGAAGACGAGCCTGTTAGCTGGGCGTTGGGGCTGACCTCTGAACCCCTCCACTGGAGACTCCTTCAGCTTTGTTTTGGGCCTCTGTCCCCCTTGCCAAGGCAAATCAGACCCCAAACGGGTCACGGAGAGAGGGAGCCACTGGGGGTCTCATTGTCTTCCCATTCACATCAAGTGGCCCGGAGTGTACATCAGACGCTCCCTATAGCCACACACACTGACAGGACAATGTCCACACAAAGTGACAGCTCCTATTGCGTGAGGAATGCCTGTGAATCAAGAAGGTTCAAAGAAGCACGCCAGCGAACCAAAGACATGGGAATATTTGATTGCCAAGCGCTGTTCCTGCCTCTTTTATCATCTGATGGCTTTTATGCAACAATGAGGAAGATTACACTCACACAGTTTATTGTAATGTAAACTTTTATATGCAGAGGACCTTAATGCATTAGGAAGATGTCCATATGAAGCTATACCCTGCAATGTTCTCACCTGCTTCGCTCAAACAAATGCCTCAGGAAATTAGTTTTTGATCCACCAGGACCTGCCACACTGTGCTTATTCTGCTTTCTGTGCTTTAGGGGGCAGGAGAGAACCAGAAGAAAAGACTGGCTGGACCGCACAGGCAGGGCCGTGGGGTCGGAGCAAGCCTGGGGCTGGGGGTGTGATTAGGGGGCAGCTGAGAGAGGGCACGTGGCCGTCCTCCAATACATATTCCCGCCATGGCCCGAGGCCAGGAAATGGGGATTAATGCAGACTAAAGAGGGGACTTAAGTCACAGACAGTCTATGATTTCCATACATTTTATATAATCACCTTTCTGATGAAAGTGTGCATTCGAATGCATGCAAATCAGGGTGAAAGGATTCATTTAGAGGACTGTGACTGAACTCACATTTGCTCATTAAATTACAGATTCATTTGGTAGGCTTTGCACACTTTAAAATATGCTGCATGTTCCGAATATGTGCACACTAATTTGACTCAGTCGGCTCTTTTCACAGCCCATCGCAGGAGCGTATTCGCCTGTCTGACACAGCTTCTTATAACTCATTTTCTCATCTTTTCTCCAGTGATAATGTAGTGAGATTAGAGCACCAAAGCCTCCCATAGATCCACTGACCACCCATTCAACACCTCATCACAGGACATATTGCTGTTTTGTTAGGCCTGTGAAAAGCATCTTAAGGGGTTCATCCTCAGCAAAAACCTGCTGGGAGTGTGAACCTGAATGGGACGGTCTCTAATAGTCTTTTCAGTCTTTCCAATCTAAGACTAATCACATCCACAGACCAGGAAGCTGACAGTCCACATCTGAGCGCCAGGTAAGTGATGATTGGCTCTTTTTCAGGCAGCTTGATGTGCATCTGTGCAACTGGCACTGCAACTTCAAAATTACGAATAAATCTATATTGATCAGCATGCATCATTTGTTAAGTCTGAGGTAGTTTTATACATAAGCAGACTTAAATTGCCTTGGATATATTCAAACTATTGGAAATATTGGTGTGGATTAGCTGCCTACATAAAATCGCACATTCTGAACTGCATCTGAACTTTGTGTTCTCGCATGCAGCTCAATGTTTTCATGTTTGTGACAGCTCAGTGCTGCAGTGCAGGTGTAAAAATGGCCATAATGTTCCAACATGTTATGGTTTTTGGAAAATAATCCAATACTGTTGCAACACAACTCCAGAGAGCTTCCATCAACTTTAAAACCCAAATTTAACAGGAATTATTTTTAACTTTTAGATTTGAGTCTGACAAAAATTAAACACAGACATTAGGTGGCTACTCTTTTCTTTGAGATGCTTGGCAGCTCAGCTAATCAAAGATATATTTATCCATGCATGTTGGTCTGCTTTCACGTATGAGTCCAACTTCTTGGAAACCCAGCATTGGATTACTCTCTGGGCACTTCTGTTGAATAGTTGGCTATATCTAGTGCACCGAAGAGGAGAGCTTAATTCAATGGAAGGCAGGGAAACAACAGGATGTCCTGTGCTGGTGTTTCTGCTCTCGCTGCTCAGCTGCTGTCCTGGAGATGGTGTTACACTTCCCAGAATCAACAGGAAGAAAAGACTGAGCCAGCCTGGAGCGAACGCTCGGTGATTTAATGTGCTGGAATGCTTGTTTGTTGCTACCTCTGCAGCACAAATGCACACAATCCAGAGCCAAAGCAGCATGTGTGGATAAATGTGCTGCTGATTGGGTAAGCCAAGAGGTATCCCTGGATAAAAATGCCTAATGCAGATAGAAAAATGTCTGTTAGACATGAATAACTGTACAAATTATTATTTTTCTCTTTGACGTGATGTTATTTTTCTTTTGTGCAGAATCTCATTTTTCCACATCTGCAAAGTTAGCATGAGCCACAGTCACACAGCAGCAACAGTAATGGGAACACATACAAGTTGAAATAAGGCACGCTCGTGCTTTAGAGCCATTTTCACAAATCAACTCTGGACAAGTCCGAAGAATTGGATCCAGTGGGCATCCAAAGTATGATTTTTACTGCACTTATTCTTGGAGATTTGGTGCTGAAACCTTACCAAACAGAGTGAAAATGAAACTAATAAGCAAAGTAAAGCGAAGCTCGTGGTCGTTGGTTTTGGTATCAGGGTTTTGAGGGCTTTTGCATTCATGCTTATTATTAAGTGTTTTCTGTTGTTCTAGTGGGTCTTTTAACCTGAAAAACTAAATGCACAGAGCTCTCAAACAAGACACAAAAATAAGGTCTGCTGACGGAGACATTATGACTGAGGATTCATGGCACCTTCTCATCTCTGCTATTTCAAAGAGAGCCTTTTGTTCTGAGTGTCTTGTATTGTATTGATTGGCACGCCTGCTTAATCAAGCACCAACGGATATCTTGTGCATACATTATATGGACATAAGTACTGGGCCACCTGAATGTTACACCTACAGAATGCTGGTGACTTCTACGCCCCATGCACCTCAGCACTTGGCGATTCTGCTCTGTGGCTTTACATGGTTTAGACACGGTGGTTCCTAAATGTTTCCAGTTTGCAATAATACTGCTGACAGTTGATTGTGGAGTGTTGAGAAGGAAACTTCAAAACTGACTTGTTGCAGCGATGGTATCCTGTTATAGTACCATACTCAAATGCATGGTTAGATGCTTGATATCATATACATGTGGCAATGGGACTGAAAACTCCTGAACTGACATATTAAACGTTTTTACACACCAGACGTGTAAAATCCATGTGAATCAAGCTCAATTGTTTCCAATTTTTTTGATCCGAATAAACAGATCTGACCACTGCTTTTTGTCAACATGTACGCTTGTTGCTCAAAACACGCATTGCTACTGAATATAGAACGATATGGAAATCATAAAATAATACTTTTTTACCTCAGACACACAGTTTGATGCTGCACGGGGTCAATCGGCTCTCTGAAATTATTTCTCTGCCTCCTTAGATGTGGTTCGAACTCTGCACAACAAGAGCTCAAACTGCCCCACGGACATCCTGAAATATGTACGAAAGCGGCCGTGATCCAGCTTCAACTCCCGGATCAAACCATGAAATTCTTCCTGCTTCTGTCTTCTCATCAGAATTGGATGATCGCAGACTCTCCGTTTCTTCCTTTTCTTGTTCAGAATATGTGGAAGATAAATTATCCACAAAAAGAAAAAACATGTTTGGTGTGTATATATGTTATACAACAAGTTTGGATCAGAAAAATTCTGAATTTCGGGTCGCTTTTTTGCAGTACGCTTGGTGTTTCATGGCCATAGCAATGTTGCTAACCCAACAAAACACTCACCCAAAAAACTTTATGGATCCGTTTATATATACTCCATTAAATATGTACATCATACAGCAAGCAGCAACATATTTATAAATGTTATTTATCTATTTAATTATAGCACACTTTCATTTAAAGTACAGTTTCCTATAACATCTTTTTTATTAAAAGGTTTTTCAAGTGCAGTTTTAAGTTGGAATGATTGCATTAGGTCTACTTGCAAGATACTACCAACAGTGTGACTATATTTGTAGTGCTATAAAATAAGGAGAACCTGCATTCATATAAAGGAGCAGCTGTGAAAATTATGCATTGGTGATTAAAAACCTCTGATAGATATCACGTGATCCTTTCAGACGGTGGAGAACCATCTGAAAACAAAAGCTTTCTTTCCCTAACAGGGGCTTCTGAGCCCTGAGGCGTCTCATTTCCTCCTCCCTCATCTCGCTGCTATTCGCTGCTGTCAACGTCATGGAATGTATGATGTCATCCCCTGAGCGCACACACAGCACATGCTCTCACCTGGTTTCCACAGCAACCAAACCACAGCAGTTTCCTCCCACTCATGTCGCAAGATGTGTTCACTGAAAGGCCCCCAGCATACCTAGAAAACACAGGAGAATCAAAAAGCGCTGCGGAGATTTGCATGTGTCATCCGGGCTGCGATGGACAACAATAGCTTCTTCTTCGGTTTTATCTTTTTTTTGTCTCAAACCAACGAGTCCTGTTTCTGCCTGTGTGACTCACAGCAGCTAAAGTTAAATGTTCTGAGGCTTAAGATTCAGCACCTTTCACCAACAGCTTCTCAGCACATCAAAGGCTCAGTTTGTGTCACACTTTTTTGGCTGCGGCTGCAAACTCAAAAACCAGGACTTGGCAGTCAATTTTACATCCTGATGAGCTTTATCTTTCACTTTCAACCCCCTCAGAGCATACCAGCAGCAAAGAAACAGCTGAAGTTTCCAGCGTGATCAAAATATATCCAAAATTGTGCCACTCAGGTTAATGACAGTGACCACTGATTTATATTTAGACAAACCTAAAAACGCATTCAGGCAGTGAACAAAACTCTGAATATATTTGAGCTTTGTTGCGTGAGAGGTAAGTTTATTTCTTTATTCCCCATTTGGTCAGAGCAGCTGTCATTACCAGATGTTTATAAGTAATGTAGTACACTATGCAGTAAATTATTTAATTACTCACTGAAGAAAGTCATTTGTTACACTACTTGTTACTTTGTAAAATAACATGAAATACATTCACATAAAGGCACCATAATGTAAATAAAGTCACATAACGACCAGCCACAACAATATCAAGCTATAGGTTAGGGTCCCACACACCACCACAAATCCCAACACACACGTGATCTTTTTTTTACTTTTAACATAATGCGACCTCATACCAATCGCTGTAGAAACACGAACAAGTAGAAATGGAGGCTACAGCCTGATTGCTCATCACTCCCTTTGTTACCTGTTGAAGTTCAAGCTCTGGCTGCTGTGCTTGGGTCTGCATACACTCAGCTTTGAAATCACTCTTGGTTCTTGGCTTGCTTTGAGTTAGCATGCTGTCTGTGCAGATGTTTGCAAGGAGTCGAAGTTCTGTTTGCAGTATAATGTGGTTGCTTCTGTCCTGGGTGCAGTTTGCGTTTTACAGTTGTGCTCTTTTGATTTTGTACAATAAAAATTTATGTTTATATCTCAACTCCTGAAAATCTGTATCGCTGCACTTCTGACCTACATGCAGCGTCATCCAAGTGGAACAGATGACAGCATGTTTGCATGGGTCGCAAACTCCTTTGTGTGGGCTAACACACATGCAAACAGATGCAGAATTCCCATACAATAATTTTTTCAGTGGAAACAAAGTTTGAATCAGGACTTTTTCATAAAAAAGTGTTGCAAATCACTAAAGGCTTATCCAACAAGTCCCTAATGTGTGGCAGACACAAGATACCTTTTTAAACCCTGCAACAGACTGCTGACCTGTCCACAGTGTACCCTGAATCTCCTCTTATGGCAGCTGGTATAGGCTCAAGTCACTCCACAACCCTGAAACTGGATAAGTAGAAGAAAATGGAACAATGGATTGACTATAACAAGTTCATTTTAGGAGCTGTTTGAAGGGAAAAGTCTACATTAGTCTCAACAGGTAATGTCAGACCCCGTATCAGGATATTGATGACTAACTGGAAGGGATCATGTCAAAAATTCTCCTGGCTGTAGTTTTCATTGTCTTCTTCTTCTTGTCAGTTTCATATTAATTTAACCTACAGTTTAACCCTCATCCTACATCTTCCCTGTGCTAATAATGTACTCATATCAGCCTAACAATAGCTCTTTAGCTGGTCACTAGGTAGCACATCATTATTGAGGTTTTGCAGAACTGTGACCGTTAACGTCTGCACCATTTTGGACGTATAACATTGTAGGATTGTGTGAATAAGGCCTCGGTCACACAGGCTTAGACACCGGTTCATAACCATCTGGCAATCACTGGTCGTGAAAGAAAAATTTCTATACCCCAGACTCGGAGCGGTTTCTGAAGGTTGATGGCAGTTACACAGGCCGACAGGCTGGTCAGTGAGCCCCCCTAGCAACCGACTGTCACTAGGGAATAATGTGTATTTCTGAAAAACTTACAAAAACCCCTTTGTAATTGATCTGGTGAGTAGCAGTCATAGTTTTAATAGAAGTGATAGCTTGGACTACAAACACTGTCCAGCTACTCTCTGAACTGAACTGAAAAAATATACAAAAATATACAAATCAGATGAATGCTATTTCCCAATAAAGAAAAGGTTGCACACAAGCGAATCTTCTCCATTTCTGGTTTGTTTCACATTTGATAGAGTTGCACTACTCTTTGGCTAGTAGCTAGTGTTTGCAAAACTAAAGAAAACCACAGTAATCTGCTTGGAACCAAAGCAATCATTTGGAAGCCTTTGGTGCACCACCTTCTTCAGAGTGAAAGCCAGCAGGAAAGAATGAAAAGATAAACCATTTTCAAGCTTATTCCCTTGCCGGTTGTGCGATCTAACATTATAACAAACCACACAGGAAGTACGAACCTTAGCTGGTGTTATCTGTGTGCTTTCGCTCCTCTTTTGCTAGCGCTTTGTTTGGCCCAGAAATATGGCGCCTCAACCAAAAATCCTGGTCACGCCCCCTCCCGTGACATCACGCTCCAAAGCCCTGCCAACCAGTCAGGGAATAGACATTTCCTAAGCGACTGGTGGTGGTATCGCATCCAGTATGGTGGGCAACTCATGAGCAACGTGCACATCATGTGAGAAACCTCAATACTTGCCCAACTTCCCTAACCTTTCTAAAGTCTCAGATTTTTAGTTTTTCAACTGTCTTTATAGTTTTAATTACGCTGTAAACTTTAAAATATTTTAGTAACACATCGCTCAGAACATGTCATCTTTGGATGTTCACTTGCTTGCTTACTCTCTGCTAACTTCTAATTCCACTAAACCGTTTAAATCCTGTTTATCATGGATGCCTGGAGACACCTGGGAGAACAGCCTCACTGATTGTTTTATTGGCTTGTGCCTCTGAACAATAGCTTATGGTGAGAAAAAGTCATGCAGGCGTGCACAGTTTTGTGAAATAAAAAAAAGGTAAAATGAACCGCCATGCAGTCATGCTGTATGTTACACAACCAGCATCTTACCAGGTTTCAAACAGCACATTTGAGGATATCAGTCTTCTCATATACTTTTTAGACTTTGAATCTGCCGGTTTTCCAAATGTCAAACTCTTCTTATTGTTTCCAAGTTTCCCAGGACATAATGCTACAGGTGACTTTCTCATTGCAGAGTATTTAGCCATGTCCTGTCTCAAATCAGTGCTGCACAGACCCTCTGCAGTCAGACAAAAGCCAACGTTCAGCTGCCTTTGGCCAAGTCTCTCGTCCACATTGTGTACAAAATGAAATACAGTACTGTGCTAAACCACTTAACTGGCTCAGACTGACAAACAGCTGGCGATGGCAGTTAATCAAGAACCTTTTTCTTTCCTTGGCGGTCGACACACGGCACGGTTTGACTTCTAATAATACAAATGTGCATTATCCAGGCACGCTCTTCGTGCACGCACACGAACACACACACACGTGCTCACTACACTCGGCCTGATCGGCGCAACGCCAGGCCTTATGGGTAACTGGCATGGCTGGTTATCTCCATGGCAATGGGAATGTTGGCCCTGGCGGGTGCCAAGAGAGCAGCTGGTAGGTAGTGGCAGATTAGTCTCTGAACAGATTTACAGCCAGTCAAGTACTGGATGCCCTTTGAACAGAGGAAGAAATTATAAAGAAGCCATTAGAATGAAGCAAAACAAAGGAGGGATTGTAGTGCGACTGAGTGAGTCCACTGACTGAGAGGAGGAGAAACCTTTTCCTAGCTGATCTGCCAGCACACTGAAGGTGCTGAGTGCAAGTGAAGAGCTTGTGGCTCGGAGCGAATGATCAAAAAGAAGCCCCGGCTTTCTGAGAAAATTATACATGGCTGTGTGCATGCCCCCTGCTGAGACTCAGTAAGTGAGATCTGATACAGAGAGGAATGAATTTCAGACCAATTTATTACTCTCTGTTGATTTATTTCTAATTTACTAGAGTCTCTCAGGCATGTTTATTTGATTTTCTGGGGTTTTAATTTGCGCCAATTTGGTGGTATATTTAATAGCATTTGCCTTCTGCACGCAGAAGAACAAAGAAAACAATGCAAAGCTGTTAAAAACACATTTTAGTAGTTTAAAAGCAGAAAAAGAGATCTTCCATTTTTTTCACATAATTACTGCCTGAGGAGCTCATGGGGTGTTAATTACCCATTTTCTGCATCTTCTACACATCTCCAGCGCGGTTATCTGTACATTTGTTGTGTTTATTTGAAGGATCAAGGCGATGGATGGAAAAAGCTGCAGAAAGGTTTCCATATCAACCATTTCTTACTTGCTGTTTCATGGTCATAAACAAAAGCTAAATCCGAGCTGACATGAACCGGAAATCCTCAGATAAAAGTGTTCTGAATTCTATGGGAAACGGACAAAGTTACTGAAAGTTCCTCAGATCCCGTTGTGTTGATTTCCACCTCTATATTTTTATTCTTGAGCTCTAGTAGAGCAGCTTTGAATAATTTACTGTTCAAAATAATCCTTATTTGTCTCATACATGCAGCTCTGTTCATTCACACTCTGAAAGAAGCAGTTTTTGCTCCTCTCCATTTCAGCTAACTTTCTGCTTATTGGCTGGCCCTCGTAAACAGAAGGTTTGAACAGCTGGTGGGTGGAGCTCCTGTGTTCCTCTCTCTGATACAGAGGTTAAGGATACACATATCAGAGCCTCGTTAAACAGCTGCTAAATCAACGCTTCTGTGAGCCTCAGCTTCAGTTATAAGTATCAAGCCATGATCACAGTATCTGCAGGTCTGCACATTATGAAATACACGCCGACTGGACACTCTATTAGGTACACTTTGCTACTTTGTTGGAAACCTTTTTGCCTTCAGAAATGTCTTCATTCTTCATGGCACAAGTTCAAACAGATGCTGGAAACATTCGTCAGAGATTTTGGCCCTTTGTGACATGATAGCATCACACAGTTGCTGCAAATTGTTGGCTGCACATCCATGATGTGAATCCCCTGTTCTCCCATTCCACCACTGCCAATCTGACGGTGGAGGCCATTTGAGTACAGTGAACTCACCGTCATGTTCAAGAAACCAGTTTAAGATGATTTGAGTTTTGTGATATGATGGGTTGTCCTGCTGGAAGCAGCATCAGAAGATGTGTACACTGTGATAAAGGGATGGAAATGGTCAGCAACACCACTCTTTTAGGCTGTGGTGTTTAAATGATGCTCAGTTGGTACAACGGAGTCCAAAGTGTGCCAAGAAAATATCCCCCACACCATTACACAACCAGCAGCCTGAATTGTAAATACAAAACATGATGGATCCATGCTTTCATGTTTTTTACTCCACATTTTTGACCCTACCATCTAAAGCTCAAAGCAGAAATTATCAGAACAATACAGACAATATTTCTTCAATCTTCTAATGTCCAATTTTTGGTTTGCCCATGTTGATCTCTAACCCCAGTTTCCTGTCTGTATCTGACAGCTCATCTGCTTCAGGTTCACTGTGTCGAGTGTTTAGAGATGCTCTCTTCGCCATACCTTGGTTGTAGCAAATTGTTATTTGACTCACTCTTGCCTTCTTATCACCTTTAAGCGCTCTGGTCATTCTCCTCTGATCTCTGGCATCAAGAAGGCATTTTCTGTTGTTCACTGGAAAATTTATCTTTTTCTGACAATTTTCTGTAAACTCTAGAGATGGCTGTTTGGGGAAAGTCCCAGCAGATCAGCAGTTTCTGAAATACTCAGATCAGCCTGTCTAACACCAGCAACCTTAACAAAGTCACTTGTATCACCTTTCTTCCTCTCTCTGATGTTCAGTTTTTAGCAGGTCGTCTTCACCATTTCTACATGCAAAGATGCATAATTGATGCCAATCATGACTGGCTGATTAGATGTTTGCATTAACAAAACAGCTGAAGAGACATAGCATTAAAATAAGCTGGTTCGTACATCACATTTCTGTCCACGTTTTAAAAAAGGGAACAAGTGGAAATCGAAGAGTCTCTGTGATTGAGTCTATTTCAGCGTTCAGCATATTTTCAGGTCAAATGTGAACATAATGCGACAGACAGATACTTCACGCACTGCTTCGTCACCTTTGTGATGAGTTCAACCACTGCAGCTGCATCCTCAAGCAACGAAACCTGTTTTATATGCTGAGTTAATTAATGCCAACGCTTTAACATGTTATAATGCAGCAGTAAGCTGTCCACACCCTTCTGGTTTCATATCCTTTTTGCATATGCACGTGCTTTTATGACTTTTAAGAAAATGCCCAATCACATTCCTCAATCTGGCATCAAGTGATTTAAATTTAACGTCAGTCTGTTTCACAAGAGTCGGTGTCCATTAGAGTGTTTTATGCCTGTTGTTGTTGTTGTTTCAATTTACTGACTTTTATTGCACCCTGACAAAAAAATGATAGCGTATGAGCAGCAGAGACATCATTTTGAGTGCTGCTGTTCTCTCCCCTTTATTTTATGAAAACAAACACACATAAGAATGATTAGAGCCTATTTTATGACAAAATTACACTGAATTTGATTGGTATTCATTTTAAAACCCTGCAACATAAAGCATCCATCACGACCCAGGGTGCCATTGGTGATTGCACTTTTTTCAGTTCAGTTTGACTTGCTGCACTATTCCCAATCCAGTCTGACTCAGGAATATCAGTCCTCGCTAACAAGCCTCCCCCTTTTTTGCAGAGCTCATCAAGTTAACACTTCACTGAACAGATAAAGGGGAGCATAACCAAACAACTAAACCAGTGATTAGGGTGCAATTTAAGTCTGTATTTAAATTCTGGACTTTTTATTACTCCCAATATCTTGGTGTCAACATGGCAACGTGACCTTGTGTCAGCTTATCAAAGATAATCACACACACACACACACACACACACACACACACACACACACACACACACACACACACACACACACACACACACACACACACACACACACAGGAAGAATAATACATTATGCAGGATTTCAGCTTCCAAATGAACAATCAGGGACAAGCCGAGGCATGTCCTGGTGAGCGCCCCTCTGCCATCACATCAGTGGCTGAGCATCAAGTGCGACATGAATCCGCAGATTGTTGGGAGATTGCAGTCTTTCTGCAGAGCAGCAGCTGCCCTGCACAGCTGTCCAGGGATGCAGCTTGTGAAAGATGCAGCAGAACTGGTCAAAACTCACCACGAAATCAGAACAGGTGAAAAAAAAGAGACCTGTGGCGCTTATTCTTTATTCATTAAAAACCTAGTGGCTGGAAACATACTGCGCTACATGCCACAGACATGCCTTTTAATGACATAATGGTAACTCTTTTTAAAAAAATGAGTTCGAGAAACAGTCACGCTGGCGCAGTCCCTTTGGTAGCCGTTTGTTTTTAGTGCTTCCTTCCTGTATCTTCTGTGCTTTCCTTGTGTTCTTTGTTCATCCATCCATTTTCTTTCACTTATCCAGTTCAGGGTCGCTGGGGGCTGGAGCCTATCCTGGAGCTGAGCAAGGGATACTGCAAATCTTGGTATCAAATCGATACAAGCAAAATATAGGGCCAGTGTTGGCGATATCAACACCGATACTGATATATGAGATCTGGAATGTAAATTTGTCTGACTCAGCTTCTGTTGTGTAAATGTGCTGGAGGCTATAAATAAAATAGAAATGACAGTCAAAATGTTTGAGGTGTTGATCATATCGCGTTAGTATCAATCCGATACCAATACCAGCCTTGATATTGATCTGCTATTTCAATCCACTTAAGCAGTGTTATTCTGGGGTTTCTGCTGAAAGGGGTGGCTTGGCAGCACATGTGAGTGTATCAGCAGTAACGAAGCTAATTTAGATAAAACTATAATGTTAGAAAAATATGATGAGGTTACACATAACGCCGAGTGAAAGTAACACAGCTGCTGCAGATAAATCAGCCGTGTGAGATGCGCTGATCAATATTTTAGTGTTAAAGCACTGTATGACTGTGTGTGCGCTTTAAACATTCTGCTTAGTCAGACTAGAAGTCTGATTTGAAGGCAGGAAGGAAGGCTGGCAAAGATGCTAACTGCCTCGCTCATCAATATCACAGCTTTATTTAGACATGGGATGATCTGATAGGCTATAACGGAGTATTCCACTAAATTGCTGTTCAATATTTGCATTAGACAGTTTAGCTTATTATTATTATTTTAGCTGCAGCCCAGATGGTGTTTCATGGTCTGAGAGCAAGTACAGAATAAATACAAAAATAGAATTTAAAGTTTAACCTACATGTGAGTACAAATGAGTGTCCCAGATTTTATATCAATGTGTACAGAACAACAAACCTGTTGTAAAATTGTTTGCATCCAAAATATAAATAAACATGTAAAGTTGTGTCTAAGAATCTGTATTTATTGCTGCTGCTCATTCGAGAAACCCATTCCTGCTTTGGAAGATCGTCAGTCAGTCACAGGACTAACATTCATGCCTACGGCCCCCTAACCCCACACATGTCTTTGGAGTATGGGAGAACCCACGCAGACACTGGGAGAGCATGCACGCTCCACAGACAGAAGTAGAACCCAGACAGATGACTGTTCTGACAGTTCAGTTATTTCCTGTGTTATTTTGAAAAGTTACCATGTGGACTTCTAATGTCTGGGTGCGTTACGTATGCATGTGTGTGTGTGTGTGTGTGTGTGTGTGTGTGTGTGTGTGTGTGTGTGTGTGTGTGTGTGTGTGTGTGTGTGTGTGTGTGTGTACAAATCAAACACCTCCCTTTTCCTAGTCGCCTTTTCTTGGACCCGGTCCTGGTTGACCTGTAGTGAAATTAATTAAAGATAATCCTAAAGACTAATCTCACTTTGATCATTTCAATAGCTCATAATCTTGATTTTAAGAGCTTTTTAATCTATACACTTGTGTTCTTCAAGCAAGGAAACAACTCCATAAGATTTAAATACAGAAGCAGAACATTCAGAGTTCGGAGGTTTAGACAGCCTGTCTTTTGAGGTTCAAGCAGATTATGGCATGAAAGGAAAAACACACTAATTAAATAACAAGATCTGCACCACTTGTCAATCATGTTTGTTTTGTTGAAGGATCTGACAGTCTGTCATTATGTAGTATCATCTTTCCTTCCATAAAGGATGGTCAGGTCTGTAATAGATAGCAGAGATGGAAGCACCTTTCCTTGCACTTATAGAGTTTGCTCTCACTGCTGTGCAGATCATGTGGATCATGTGAGTCAGTTAGGAACCTTCCTAAGTAAAAGATCTTCTTCTTCTTCCCATATCAGATCTCAGTTTGTTGTGTGACATTAAGAAAGACCCCAAGACGACATTTTGCATCTCCTCGAATCTCTTGGCTGTCCATCTCCTGTGTCGGAGTTTCCCTGGGGCGCAAACATGACACAGGGGTCTGTGTCTATTATCTTGTAATTCACCCGTGACAGGGTGGACAATGAAGACATTCATGTCATAAGCTTCAACACTCCGCTGCACAGCACTGCTCATGTATCAAACACAACTGTAAAATCAAACTTTTACGGCATGGAAACACTCTGGCAGACGGAGCCAGTGTCTCTTAAAAAAGCCTCTCCTGCGTAATTCTGTAGCTTGTAAATTATCCGGGTGCCTTGAAACCTAACGAAAGAGCTTACAGCCAAGTTTGGTCCTGATGTAAAAATATGCCAGTTCTGCACATTAGGGCCTCTGAACTTTCAGAGGAGCTCAGAGGAGCAGGAACAATGGCTTTGATTTTAAATGCAAAGAGAGAATATCAGTGATGGATAAGACGATAAAGAGAGATAAGATATGAAGAAGACTTGCACTCGGTCAAATATCTGCTAAAAAAGGAAACGCCATAGCTGCACACAGCTTCTCCTAGAGTTTACCGGGAGTTCAGGGCCGTCCTTAAATCATAAAAACAACCCGTAGTGGTGGTGGTGAGATTGGAGGGGGGGGGGGGGGGGGGGGGGGGGGTGCTGTTTTCATTTTATCTGAAAGTCACATTTCATCAGTTAACAGCACATGTTGAGCCCCTACTGACACTTGGGTGGAAAAAATGGGTATTATCACTCTTTGTTCAAAACAAAATTGTTGTTTGAGAGGAGGAAATCAAAGCCACATTTCTGTGAAGTGATTCTTTGCACACATGCTGCTGAAGATGGGATTCAAAGCTTTATCCCAGCTACCTATGTTGTTGGAGCCAGATTTTCCATGTAGCTCGTGTGAAACCCTACATGTCAGGGAAGAGTGAAGTAGTGCAGCCACCAGCAGTTGATGGATAAACAATAGGCTGCATTCTCCCCTCTCTTTTCCTTCTTCCTTGTCTTTTTATAGACGCCTTTCTTTCTTTTTCACGTCTCCCTGCCTTCCCCTCTGACATGGGTTTAAACCAAGCCATATCATTAGGGAGTCAAGAGCATCTCTGTTGCGCCTGTGAGGTTTCCCCTCTCTGTTATATAATGATCTTCCCGTAGGCCTCTTCTGGTGTTGGCGGCGCTCCCTGCCTGCTAGCCTGGCCCAGCTCTGGCACGACTCCAGTCTAAACAGAACCCACTTTGTCCTCAGCTCTGTTTTTGGCACCAGCTGTTCATGCACGACTCCAGCAGCTGACTCCTTTGTTTTACTTACAGCCGGCTTTTTCTTCTTACATCACCTTTCTTTCTCCCCCCTCCTCTAAGTTTGATCTGTTTTTCAGGCCTCGCTCTTCCCTCTCTTTCTGTTTTTTCTCTTTCTTTCTTTTTGTCTCATTTCTATTGACATTTTTTTCCAGCTCTCGCCTCGAGCTCTTTCTCCCCCCGCTGTCTGCAGAAGAGGCTGTTAGTGCTGTGATGTATGAGGGCAGCTGACGCCCACCTGCTTCCCAGCAGTCAGTCCGGAGGGTGTTTCTGAGCTCCAGCATCAGCTATTGGCTATTCATTCAGCTCTATGGATGAATCAATAGCAACGGTCACACCTGTCGCAGCTCCTGCTAAACTCTGACCACAGACACAGCAATAAACTATTAGTAAAAATGACTAATGAAGACATAATTATGTTTCTTTAGCACGGCCAATTGTCTCATGATTGGTTACCCTTTTACATTGGCATGATATCCCTCTAAAGCTCGATTAAGTTGTATTGCATGGAGGAAGGACAGCAGGCTTGTTAGGAATGATTTACAGCCTCACTAAGAGCTTTTATCGTGGTTAATTTGAAGCAGGAAAAATTCATAACTGGAGGAAATTGGCTTAATAATTGAGAGGCACTAACAAGGGATTCTCCAATAATTGCTCCACTGTCTTCAGCTCAGTTACTGAGCATCAGTCACCGGTAGAATGATGGCTGGCGACAAACTTCTCATTGGGAATAACTGATGAGGAGTCAGACAGCTTTAAGCATGAGGAAAATAAGTTTGCATTTCATGTTTTATCTGAAAAGGCACCTGGGTCAAAAATAGTACGTTCAGCATGCAGGGAACAAAAATCCGAACACAGATTTGGATGTTTTGGGAGTGATTCAGAACTTTTTTCTGTGCTGGCAAACTAGCTAACCTCTCAAATTCAACTGTCCCTTTTATTTTGAAATATTGTGATAGTGAATATATTTGAATATATCTGGACTTACTGTTTTTTTGGAGGGTGTTTGTTTTTTGTGTTTGTTGAACTTTTCAATTCTTGTTTTGCTTTCAGTTTCTATTGTGACTTTTATTTTTGCCGATGTTATCACTGAATCTTTGATTCCTGTTTTTTGTCACGTTTTTCCTCGCCTGTTCCTTACTACCTTCCATTCCTTATATCCAATTCATATTAACGGTTACATTTCCTGTGCATCTTGTTATATGTTAATATTTATGTCTGTATTAGTTTCCAGTTGTAGTTTCTTCCTGTTTTGGTTTTGTAACAACTTTCTTTTCATCCCCCATCTCTCCTATCCCCATTTATCTACATTTATTGTGTATAGATAGTCCTGCACCTGTCTTGATAGCTTTGTATCCAATGTTTCTTTGCTGTTCCTTGTGTGTAACCTACTGTGAGCTTTAGTTCACCTTCTGATTTGGTTTTTTTTTGTTTTTTTTGTTTTTTTGTTTTTAACTTGAGTTTGTTTCCTTAAGTGTTAATCTATTGGTTTTAGTCCTGTGTTTGTCCCTGTCTGTTCCTCCCTCTCTCTTATTTCAATATTAACAGCTGGTGGTTTTCCCATGTTCCCAGATTTGATGTTTAGTTATGAGTTAGTATTTATATCTACATTAGTTACAGTTACATTAGTACTTTTATTTATTTCTTATTTTGTTTTGCACCATGTTTCCTGTCATATCCTCCACCCCTCCTATTCCAAATCCCCTTTTAGCCCTAAGTGTATAACTAGTCCAGTCTTTTGCCTATATAACCTCGTCCCTTATATTCCTTCATTGTTTCTCAGTGATCTTCAGTTCTCCTTCTGATTTTTGGACTTAAGTGAGTTTTTGGAGTTGCCAGCTATTTATTAAAGCTTATTTTCTATTAAATCTTTTTGCTATAACTCCACACATCACACATCATTGTCTCACCATCTAAGCTTATAAAAATGGATCAGTGAGAAATTGTTCTTGACTTCATCCAATAGCAGAAGACAGAAACTGTTTTCAGTTGCTCCCTTATTCACAAGGGGTCACTGTAGCAGATAGCTTCACATGTTTGATTTGGCAGATCATCTATGCTGGATGCCCTTTCTGATGTAGCCCTGTCTCCATAATAATAATAAATAAATAAATTCAGAGTGGTGTATAAACAGTAAAAAGAGGTGAGTGAAAAAGAAACACGCATTGCACCATGGGAAGCCCCCAGCAGCCTAAACCTATTGGGGTTTCAGGCTCACCTGATCCAGCCCTAACTATACGCTTTGTCAGAAAGGAAAGTTTTGAGCCTAATCTTAAAAATAGAGATGGTGTCTGTCTCCCAAATCCAAACTGGGAGCTGGTTCCACAGAAGAGGGGCCTGAAGGCTGAACCTCCCATTTTACCTTTAAATACTTTAGGAACCACAAATAAGCTGGCAGCCTGAGAGCTGCTCTATTATAAGTGATACGGTATTGTGAGGCCTTTAAGATCTTTAAGATGGGATCTGATTATTCACAACTTTGTATATGAGGAGAAGGATTTTAAATTTGATCCTGGGTTTAACAGGAAACCAATGAAGAGAAAGCAGTATGGGAAAATATAGTCTCTCTTTCTAGTCCCTTTCAGTACTATGGAGGTTTTATGGAGGCAGGAGATATGTGAACACAGAGACCACACCTCAAATATGATTAGATGATGTTTACTGTATGGAGAGAGCACAGATCTAGGCGGAGACTGCGGCCTGTGGAAGAACTCAAACTGCAGTCAGTGAGGAAAACTGAGGAAGAGCGAAGACTCCCAGGCCTGGAAGATCCACTGAAACATCCAAGGGGAGGCGAGAACCAAGAAAGAGTGATGGAGGGTGGGGCACAGGAACAAGAACAAACACGCAGGGCAGGAAGGCATTTACAGATGTAGAAACAGCAGGGGAGTGTATGAAATTGATATAAATTCTATATAATACTCCTATACAACTTAATATTTTCAACCCTTTTCAGCTGGTTTGGTTTTTATTTCTGAATTAAAGAAATTCAGAAAACATAAAAAGTCGTCTTGTTTTACTGGTGTAAATGGTCACCATGTGTGTCTGTGGACTTCATACAGCACAATTTTAAACTTAAAGAGTAAAGTGTAGTGGCCTCAGTGGCCATGTGTTGTGGTCCCCCTGTTTATTGTAATTTATCCTTTTAAATTAAGGCTTTAATAACATGATGTCATGGAATCTGGTGAAAATAACATATTGCTTTCAGCACGTTTTGCATTTCAGTTTCCTTTTTCAGCTTTATGTTGAATAATGTGTGAAATTCTTCAAGTGTGCTTTGTCGACACCACGTAGCTAAAACAATGTGGGGAAAAAAAAGTGTTGCGATAACATGTAGAATAACCTTGGCAGATTACTTTTCTTTGACTTAAAGAAAGATAAATGGAGCACAAAATAGAAAAATTCAAAGCCTAAACTATGAAATGAAGTGAAATTATCTTCCGTCCTCTTTTTTTTCAGTGTAATAAAGGCATTGAAAGAAAACCCTTTAGTCTCGGTGGGTTAAACAGGCAAGAAAGTCGCCTATTATCTGCAAAAGACACACAGAAAAGAATCAATTAAACTGCTAAGGCTCACCATGGGGAGAACAATGTCAAATTAGAGTCGGATCTTCGGAAGCTGTCACCGCTCATCTTCATTTTATCACGCGCGGAAGAAGCAGCAGCCGGGCTCAAAGAAAGAAGAAAACGAGACAGTATCAACTGCGGGGTCAGATGTCGCTACCAACATGACTTTATTATTTTCTCCATACATGTCTGAGCATTAGTTACGGGGTAATTGAGCAGAGGGGTATTGATTTGATGTCCAGGCTAATTATGTGCTGGAGCTGAATGGCTGCGTAACTGGCCGCTGTGACAGGTTTAAGGGCCGAGGATGGTGGAGGGGGGTCTAAAGTTTGAATTTTATGTAGTGCATCTGTCAGATCGGGGTGTAAGAAGAGTGCTACCTGCTTGCTGTTAACAGCTCGGTGTGTTCGATTGATTTGTGCTGCAGGCGTCTCTCTGCGGCATGTGTGCTGTCAGCCTTTATTGATGTGTTATTTACTATTGCATCATGTTACAGATGGCTTTGGTTTAAAAATTGCACCCTATGAAGTCTTAACTGAAAAATGCACGCTTCTGATTGGCTGGCTGGTTGTCACATATGCATGTAATGTTGCTGTGTTACCTGCTAAATTTTCTAGCCGTGAATATCAACTTGCTGTGGTTTGGATGAATCTCGCTGGGGTGCTGTGTCTTGTTATTGACTCGCCCAGCATGTTTCTGCATCACATGTAGCACGCAGAAGATTCACTAAGTTTTCTTTCTTTGAATTAGAAGATCTTTATTATGGAAGAGAACATGTTCGTTTAGCATCAGACATCTGTGTTTGTTTCCATCAGACTGAAGAACTGCTGTCGGCTGGTACAAGCAAACGTAGAACAACACTAAAACATTACAAAGCACCCAACTAATTTAGCGCATTGAATAAAAACATTACATAAAAATATTTAAAACCCTTCAGAGAAATCTGTCTATTGCCTCAGTTTGTGAAGTTGTTGAAAGGGAAGAGTTTTAAGACTCCTTATGAGCAAAGTGGTTAATAAAAGAGGGAATTAATCACTTATTTCTCATCATCTGACAGAACTGCGATGGCTCCTGGTCTTATGGTTTCAGCTTCATCTGGGACATCAGTGTCTCCCAGAGGAAGACGGCAAATATTGCCATCTTAGAGAAGCTGTTTAACTTTTTTTGTCTAGGGAAACTAGCTGAATATAACGCACATGCATCTGCCACAAATAGGTGTGCCTTTACCTGTGGGAGGGGCCAGAGCACCAAGAGAGACCCCACCCAGGCACATGAAGGATGGATGGATGGAAGGATAGATAGACAGATAGAGGACCTGAACTTGAGGAACACACAGAAACCACCCCTTCATGTGGGCGAAGGAGATTTTTTTAAATGTAAAATAATGAATGCATTATGAATCTTCTTTGACCTTCATAAAGACAGACGTAGTTAGACTGATGTCTAATTGTAATTGTAACAGATTAAAATATGCAATAATTTCACTATAATAAGATAACTCCATTACAAGCTGCAAACATCTCTCCTTCTTTCCTTATACGTTATGTCCTCACTTCTTATTAACAACAGAGCCACAAGTTTTCATCGCTCTGCAACCACAAAATGCACCCGCTTTTGTTTCAGTCGTTTCAGCGGTTGCTCTGTTTGTGCAGGATAAACTGTGAAATGACCAAAGCACAAATAACAATTTCATCCGTGCAGGAGGGATGGATGCCACTTATCATCCGGCACTCGCTCAAACCACAAGCGAGATTAGAGTGAAACGGAAACTCAAACACCACCACCACCCCTCTGCTTTGTGGAGACACTCTTACTCCTGAGATGTTTCACTAATGGCAACCTCTGCTCCCTTTTCTGTCTCTCTGAACGTCTCCGCCTCTGCTGCCTTCTCGTCTCACTCAGCACCGCTACTTAAAGACTGATGAGGAAATGGCCTCTTCCTGATGTACCTTGACAGGATGAGGGAAAGTGCATAAACGTGCGGTTAGCGTGCATGTGTGTGGGAGTGTGCAACCGGCGAACATCCACAGCTCAGCTGCCTGTGGGGAGAATTTGCTGTGTAATTACAGAGGAGAGAAAATGAGAGAGACAGCTCGAGATAGGGACAAAATAGAAAGCTGAGAGGAATGTGCTGATTAATGGGCGATCGAAGGCAGCGTCCCTAAGCAGCCTGCCTCATTAAAGTTCAGTCTGACCCACCATTCCCTTCATTAGGCCTTAAAATAGCCTGTTAAAATGCTGCCCGTGTGTGGTATCCTCATTAAAGCTACAGATGATAACCAAACAAAGGCCAGATTCCTTTTTGTCAGTTCAGACCGCTATGTTTCAGCCAAAAAAGAAAAAGAAAAAGGGAGACAGACAGCAAAGAACGACAGGAAGAAAAGGACCCTCTTGTTTTGGGCGGTATAAAAAGAAACTATAATTAGAGCTTGGGAAATTACAGCTGGATCATCAAAATAAATACTTTGAAGTTCCACTAGTTATTGTTTTTACATACAGACTACTGATGAATCCAGAAAATTCAGGAAAAAACACCTGCTGCATTCTCATCTATCATCTGCTACTGTTGATTGTGTTTGTGCTGTTGTTGGTCCTCCATCGTGGCATACTGTTTTATTTTTTGCTCCCTTCTTTGTTCTCACTTCTTTCTCTTCAACCAATCAGCATTTGACCTACACACAGAATCATTGCCAAGCAAAAGCCACAGCTGGTTTATTGGAGGATAGCGTACAGTAGGAGCCTGTGTCTCATGTTCTATTGTACAGCACTTTGTGACTTTTGTTTTTTGAAATAATAATAAGCTTTAATTACTTAATTACTTAAATCAGGATCAAAAATCAATGCTTTTCAGTGTGTATTTGATAGCTAGGCAAACAGGCAGCATCAGAGTCAAGCAGCATCCTCAACAGGTTACACATGAGATCATCACAGAAATACCAAAAACAGCTCCTCAGCTGGACGCTTGACAGGCAGTTTATCCCCATTATTGCCGCTCCTGTGAATACGCTTTGGTGTTTGAGCTCCTTGCGATTTTTTTGTAGACAGCCATAAGCAGCTCAGCCTGTGTAGGTGGATACATTCAATGATACATCAATGCTGGAGCAAAGAAATCCCCAAATTATATGGAGGGTCGTGCAGTAACAGCTAAAAACGATAAAATGTTCTGCAAAAAACTTAAAAAAAGCAAAAACTCAACAAAAAGAAACTATCAATCATTTAGGAGGAGACAAGTAAGTCGCACACGTCTCAAGTGCCAGTATAAATGCTTACTGGGCAATGTTGACATCACGGTTAATGTGAGTGGTGACCGGTGCATTGAGCTGGATCCAAAAGCAAATCTATGCCCACAGTCTGATTTTAAAAGGCCAGACTTTACAGACTTTACTGAACTCTCCTGAGGTGTCACCACTCAGATAAAACCTTCACATCAGTGCTCTCTAAACTCCGGTGTCTTCTACCTGGCTGTGTCGGCTACCTCATGTGCACAAAAATTGAAAGGTGCATGATCCGTTGGCTCGCGCCAGCATGCATGACATTTTTATGAGGGCGACAACAGCAGGTGCAAATGGACAATGCCACAATCCTGGCAGATCGCCTGATCTTAGTGCCAGCCCACATCAGCTGATGCCTGTGTTGGTACCCTTCTACACGACCAGTTGGCAAATCTGATATAACTAAGCAGCATTTCTTTTACATTTGCAAGCTGCTTTGCAACCCAGCTCCACCGCAGCTCCTTTTCTCATGCAGGGACTTACTCAGTGTCATGTCTGTTGTGACCAGTGTTGGGACTAACGCGCTATTAAGTAACGCGTTACAGTAACTACATTATTATTGTGATAAGCACGAGCACAGTAACTAGTTATTATGCCAAAATCAGGAACGCGTTAGTCGTTACTGGGGTTTAGATAGGCTCGTTATTCGTTACTTCGTGTGGTGGCTATCGCGGAGCTTCCACAGCAGGTGGATGAGGGAAAAGGGACGCAAGAGGAAGAGAGAGCTGAGGCGGCCGCCGGTCCAAGTGTGAATTGAACTTCAGGTAAGAAGTTATAACCTGCAGTCTCTCTGGGTCAGATATAAACCAAGTTTAGGTGGAGTTTATTTTCGTTATGCTGACTTTTTCCGTACTGCGTACTAGCTAGCATTACAGAGTTTCTATACAGCTGGGTGGGTGCTATGATGTTACTGATGTTGAACTTTATTTTGTTCATAAGGTTAATTATTAGAGTTGCCAACCATCCCATAAAAAACAGAATCGTCTCGTATTCAGAGAAAATATTATGGTTTCGTAATATTTTCTCAGTTTGTCCCGTATTTCAGGTACAATGAAAAAGACACCAAGCTGGAGCTGCACAGCTGCCTCTTCTCCTCTCATTCTCTCCCCTCCCTCTCCTGTTGCTATTTCAATCATAAAACTGATCAATGATCAGCTGATCGGCTTTTCCCTCTTGTTTGTTTATCGCCCACTTTGCGCCAGAAAGAAGAAACCGCCGGATGTCGCGTTAAACAACAGCAGCACGTTTAAGAATGATAAACTGTTGTTAGAATTTATTTAATATTAATTTCTAATATCAGCTGATGTTTGCTGGAGCCACAGCCGTAAAAGCTGCTGGTCATGATATGATTTGGTTATCTGGTGAGAGGGAAACATGAAGATGAAACCAGGAGATGTCCTTACTGAATCATCAGAGCTGAACAGGTGATGGAGAAACAGGTTTACCTTTTAGGTGACATGAATGAGTTGAAGGGAAGTTATGAACTGTTTCTGAGAGACAAATAACACCAGGATCCTTTTTTAGGTAGCTGACAGCTGGTAACTGTGCAGGGGCGGATCTAGCAAAGTGTTGCCAGGGGGCCAGGTAGGGCATTAACAGGGAGAGGGGGGCACAAAGTAACTTACTTTTACTTTTCTTTCTTATTCTCATTTAAAATATCTAGCTTTTAAAAAATAATTATCTGAATCTTACAACAAATAATTGATAGATTGATACATATATACCATCAAGACTGTGTACATCACATGTTTTCATTCAAAGGCTTTATGATTTTTCCTATAATGGTGGGCCGGTCAGTCAAAATGCCTGGGCCGATTTTTTGTCCCAGTCCAGCTCTGTATGCAGCTCATCTGCAGTCGTCTGTTACCTACATCTTCCTATTCAGAAGGCAGAATTTCCGAGTTCTGAGTACAATCAAAAGCACCATGACCGCAGTTTTTGTGTTGGATGTAAAAAGCGCACACGACGCTGTGACGTAGGCTAGAATCATGGCGGCGGTCAATGACGGTCTAGGCGTTGGATTTCTCTCGTGGAAATATGCAGATTATTTTTTCCTTTCTACTGGTAGGTGGCACAGTGCACTTGTGGCAAGTAAGCAAGCTAGAAGACTGGCAATCTTGCTGGGTGTCCAGTTAATTCTGAGTAAAACCAAAGTAAATTTCCCTAGTAACTAGTTACTTTGAAAGTAACGAGTAACTTGAAGTAACCGAGTTACTAGTAACTAGTAATGTAACTAAGTACTAATTTAAAGTAACTTACCCAACACAGGTTGTGACTGATACCCTCAGCAGGCCTTGCTGATGCTTTCCCTGCCTCATGCTTTACAGTTATGTGTATGAAAGGGTAGGGAGGTCCCAGAATAGAGCCACACCACCATATAAAAATAACCACAGATGGAAATAACAATCTTCTTTTGACTATAGTGTTCATGACATTTTATTTTAAACCTTTTTTTGTGACCGATAGTTTGGGAGCCATTCATTATTACAGTGAATGATGGATCTCCCAGCTCGACCCTCTTGTGCAAATATCCCAGTTTTAGTTCAAAAACCAAAATTCCAATTTCAGGCTTCAAAACCGTAGTCCGTAACTGAGTAAGAGATGAATCATGGTGGCCATGTCGATCTTATACACACTGTGGTTGTTTTGATTTCACATCCTGTTACTTTACTGTTTCTTTCAAAGTAATGCCTGCACCAGACAGCTGTTTCCAGCCGAAAAGCTCTAAAAAACAGCTGTACACTGCAGGCTCAGCAGCAATTACCAGACAGACACAGTAAATGGTGAACCAAATGGTGCATTTAGCAGCCAAAAAGCCAGATATTTCCCTCTGCATGTGGTCCAAACCGAGGGCAGGGATAAAAGGATAAACGAATCCAAATGGAAACCAGGGCTGCTCCATATCTACCAGACGTCAACTTTATAAAGTAACGGCAAAGTCAAGTGTAACGTTCGCAGCAGATTCGCCTCCAAAGTGGCCAAAAACTCAGGTTTAAAATGAAGTGCTGTCTGCTGCCACAAACATGCCTGCCAAACTCTGGCACTGCGCTGCAAAATGAAAATTTACCACTTCTTCATGCACCTCTACTGGCAGCACAACAGCAAGTTTGTCTTTTTTGGAGGTTTTTTGTAATATTTTGCAAAAGCAATGCCTTTCAAAACAGTTACAAACTGACATGTAAAGGTTAAGGTTTGCGTAGTAAACCTCAGTTCAGCTAATGAATCATATTCTGGAAAACAAACACATGCTGAGCATAACGGATGTTCTTAGTAGCCATGATTCATTGTTTCACTACTTAAGTTTTAGAGGCTTGATGCATTAAAATATCTGCAATGTCATAAGACACACATGTGCACAAGCACCGGTTTTCCCTTTTCTGTTCTTATCAATCATCTCCGGACTCCTGAGATTCCCCCTTGTGACTTTTAGCAGGACTCCGATCACCGTGTGAGCTCGGCAGGACACCTGAGATTTGAAATGATTTCCTTCATTAGCAGACTACAGTTAGACTTTGGCAGCTAGGCTCTGAGCTCGTCACGCCCCACAAATATGTTCCATGAAGAAACAAACATGAAGAAACTGAGTGATGAAGGGGTATCGGACTGCAGCGTGCAGGTGGAAGCTGCTCAAGGGCTGGCAGAGGCAGCATTAGCAGAGAGTACAAATCTCTGTGATGTGAGGAGAGTCAGGCATGTAGTGTGAAAGACACCACACAGCGTGGTTGTCCCTCTGAACTGAGTTTCTTTGCAACTGCGTTAAATAACATTTCACAACTGCTTTGATGTAAAAACCAAACTGATAGATTTATGAAGTGATTTGCACCTTCGAAAGAAGCAGAGCGCGGATCACAAATGACCTTACGGTGATTTAAGATCAGTGTCGCAGCTCCTACATGCTTGGCTTAGTCACGATTTCACGTCAACGAAGGCACTTGCTGGATTTCTAATCAGAAATCAAGTGGCTGAAAATTTCCTTAGTGATGCAGACGTGTTTGTTCAAGAAAATTACAGCAAGAAGTTTGACTGGGCGCAGAAAGGAAAGAAGTGGAGGTCAATCGAGGTTAAGTGTAAATGTTTCTACTGAATTTAAAAGGTCAGATCAAGAGGAAGCCTTTTAACTTCCTGTATTTGTTGCGGTCTAAAGTATGAAAAGGTCATGCGCTTTTTAGCCATGCTGATCTTTGTCGAGACATCACTTTACAAAACGTGACACAGGTGATGCGCCGCTGTCAAAAGCAGCGCTAACGTTTGTCTCTGCACATCTCGTTCACTCTGCTGCAGCGCCTCATCCAGATCTGTGAAATAAAAAAATAATTGTAAAATCTGTGCCGTTGTCTGTGCCCCCGTCAGGTCACATCGACCGCTTGATCAATCGTGCTGCGGGTGCTGTCTGGAGGATAAATCGCCGTGGTAACAGAGTCTGCCATGCCGGACAGCACATGGGAAAGACTGACTCATCACGCTCAATAAAACAAAGAGCAAACAACAAGTGCGTCAGGGACGGATGTGCCACAGCTATAAATGTCAAAAGCATCATTTCCCGAGGAGAGCGGAGTCGAATCACAGCAGATCTCTCCAGGCGGGATGTTATGACAGAGAATATGTTACAGCCCGATGACCTCATGGTCATTTTCCCTGCCTAAAACAAACAAAACAGGCTGGTTTCAGTTTGTATGTGCATAGCCCACAAACAGAAAGGTTTATGGGGTGAAAGTTACAGTTAATGGGAAACCTAAGCATAAGGTCCATTCAGTAGCTGCCCCAGAGCTTTCATTCAAAACACTGCCCGCCTCAGCAGGTGAAGTTTGACCACTGTTTATGGAAAAGTGTTTCCTGAGCAATTTAAAGAGAACCCGTTCCCCTCATTTCCAGCTTCAGAATTTATTCTTGGACTTTGCATGACTCACAGTTCAGAATACTCCTTTTTTTATATTACACTCAACTTTTCCTGTGCAGCAGCTCAATTCACCAATTCAACCCCTTTACCTTTGTGGCAAGTTCTGATTGGCTGCCCCTCACAAGCAGAAGACTTCAACAGCAGCTGGGCGGGGCTTCCGAGCTCATTGTGTAGAGAGGTTGTCAACCTACACAAATGTGCTCTCGTACACATTGCTTGACACTGCGTGGCAGTTGAATGCTGATTGGCTCACAAATGAGTCCGAAACGGGTGAAAACATTCAAACGTTTACTTTTCATTGTTTTTAACTCTCGGTTTCACATCACCCGTCCAACAACAGAACAAGAGAAGCTGGCATATTTTTGACAATGCCCTGATCTAATCACAGACACTCTCTGCACAGACTGCCAGCATGCTACCATCACTGAGCCATAAACTTCTCTTGAGATGACCACATCCCAGCTCTCTGACATCACATAGAGCCATGAGGGGAAAAAACAAAAAAAACCTCTCACTGTCAGTGATGTAAAGCAGTCTGAAGCCTGAGCCTTTGGCTCACGGGGATTATTGACAGCTGGGATAGATTCCAGCCCCCCCACCACCACCACCACCACCACTACAGGAGACCCTGAGTTGAAGCATCAACCGTTGTAGCAGTGTGTATTGTTTGAATAGAAAATAAGAGAAAGCATAATAACTCAGCCCGGGGAATTGTGCACACCGGCTGATTACAGGTCTACAGAGGGGGCTGAGATGCACTGCCAGTGATGTAGATGCTATAATTTAAAGATTCAATGAAATAAAAGAACAGGTTTAATATTTTTTCTTTATTTCTGTAGCCTGTGTTTCGTGCGTTTATGCATTTTTTATTCTTAGGAAGAGCATTTTGTTTGATCTAAAAAGTGTTACACAGATGATTTTGTTTTTGTTTTCCTGAACATCTGCTTAAAAAATAATAAACATCAACAGAATAACCTTACATTTTGTCAGCACTACATAAAACACACCTTGATCCTCATCTGAAGTACTGTTTTTTAAACGTGGATGTTGAAGCGTCGCTGAAACGATCTTAAACCCTGTGTTCATTCATGTCATTTTCTTCCCCCCACAGCAGCCCGCAGTCACGCTTCAACCGTGAGTTTCTATAGCAGAGAAATCTCCGCGGTTAATGGAGCTGAATTCAGTCTCTCCTGAAAACAGCGACGTAGCATCAGTCAGTGGGAGGATGGAGTCAGTGGGCGTAAAGAGAGAGAGAGAAAAAAAATCCCCATGATGATACTCGGTGATTTATTTATGTGGGAAATTTCAAGAATGATGTATGTAAAAAGCATCATAAGACAAATATAAACAGTCTTTGTTGTTTAAATCAAAGGAAACACGTGAGTGGAGGAAGAAGGGCTGTTTGTGCTTCCTTTGCATGAGCTGCCTGTTTGATTCACTGTTAAGTACTCCAGCTGACTTTAATGTTATAACTAAAGCTTACTTACTATGACTTGTAGACCATTCAGTCTCATCCACTGGGGGCAGTCACAGGCTTGGCTGGGTCAGGTCACCTACTAATGGGAAGATTGGAGGTTTGATCCCTGACTTCATTAGAATATGAATGTGTTATATAAGGACAATATCCTGCATTCTAGAGAATTAAAAGTACCATTTTTACCTTTTCTGCAACAGTTTAAGACAGACGTCTTTATTTAGTAGGGATCAGTAAGGAATTCTGAACTTCTTTCACATAATTATTAACTTGTCTTCATTTATTTTTTATCCCAGTTGAGTCAGCTCACATATATAAAACTAATTTACCCTTCTGTCCTCTAATGTTTGCCTGGATCCAGATGAGAGAGTCGAGGAGGTAACCTGCTCAAATGTGAATCTGTTACCTGTTCAGCTGTTTCAGGATGAAACATTTTAATTTATCAGCCATTTAAATAAAAAAAATAAAAATAATTAGCCTTACTGTCAGGAGATGTCACACAGTTATACCCTTGTTTGGGCATGATTTTCAGGAATCATGTGGATTTGTTAGACAGGGAGTAACTCGCTTAGTTTTGTCCTATTGTACAGAAGAGGATTAGGACCACTAAAAAAAAAAAGGGGGGGGGGAGGTTTTTTTTTCTTTAAATCAAAATTCAGAATAAAACAAACAAACAAATAAAAACACAAAATATTTATTTTTGGCCCTAATCCTCTTCTCATCCTCTCTTTTTCTTTTGGCTCCAGTGAGGAGAAGACGCTGTGCTGCTGTGCTTGTGTGTGGAAGGGAATTTTATATTAACTACAAAAGGTGCAGAGATTTGTATGAAGTCATAATTTCAGTACATGTTTTGAGAGTTAGAAAGGCCATCGCTTAAACACGTGTGTTCTAAATACTTGGAAAGGGACAAATCCCCCCTATTTCACCCTGAAATCTAATCCTGCTTCTCAAACATTAGCTCAAGAATATCACAGGATTTATTTATATATGTATATATTAGGGGTGCAATGATATTCGTATCGATATTGAACCGTTCGATACAGTGCTTTCGGTTCGGTACGCATATGTATCGAACAATACAAATTTTTTTATTTATTTTATCAACTTTCCTTCTGACGATGCTGTCTGTGTTGAGCGCTCAGTGGATCTGCGCTCGACAGTGCAGCCTAGGCGGAGTAGTCGAACGCAGATTCACTGAGCGCAGGGCAAGCTAGCCAGACAGAAGTTAAGCTCTCCTTGCAACATGGCAAACTGAACCTCCCCCACCCTCATTCAGATCTGGCCTTTGGAACTATTTTGGTTTTCATGTGAAGTATGACCCTGAAGGTAAGCGCGTCATGGACAAAAGTAAAACAGTATGTTGGATGTGCCACGCAATGCTCAATTACATGGGTGGGAACTAGTGCGTTAGCGCAGTTAGCTCGTTAACGTGTTGGCCGTCCAGCCCCACGCACGGGGCGATCCGCGGTAGCTCGTTAACGGAGATTTGCCGTGTTGTGGCGTTAACATCATTTCAGATTAACGCTGACAGCACTAGTGGGAACACAATGAATATGACTGCACATTTACCCGGACATCATCCTAGTGCAAAGACCAGTGGAAGCAGACAAACAAGCACGCATGCTACAAACTTTACCCGCAGCCGTTAGCACATGATTCTCCTTATGGGGTTTAATATGCTGCTGAGAGTATGCAACACGTTCTCACTCCCAAAGCGTAACATTTTACGCTAGGTGACAAATCGTCAACATATTACGTTTTCGGCTACCCACCACGTTCCTAAATGACGACCTCGGAAAAAAGAGGAAATATGAGAACCGCCTGGACTCCATCTACACATGTTCGCTCTTTTTCTTCAAATCGCTTAGAAACACGCTATTTAACATCATTATAGTCCTGGTTAACATCAGGAATAAGGTTATGGTCAGGGCTAGGGATAAGGTTAGGTTTAGGGCTGGAATACAGGGCTGGAACGTCTATTACCGCGGGAGCGTCATTGCACTGGATTCCAGCCATAACCCGCCGCGTACCATAAGAACGCCGAAGGTCTCCTTTCGCGTTCCTCAGGAACGCCGCGGGACGTGACAAAACGTCGACATGTTACGCCTCGGGAGTGAGAACAGGCTGGAGTATACCCCAGAAGAAGCGTATAGTATAGCTTTTATTTTGGAAAGAGCCATTTCTCTGTAATAAACTCTCTTTTCCAAAGATGAGTGATTTCTCGATCAGATAGATTTATTTTTTTTATTACTTTGTTGTTTCAGCAACATTAAATTTAAAAACTGTACTTTTGAGTTAAAATATATATTTAGAATTTTAATAAATGACAAATTAAAAAGGCATGAACATTTTTTTTGTATTGAAAAAATATCGAACCGTGACACCAAAGTATCGAACTGAACCGAACCGTGAATTTTGTGTATCGTCAACCCGTTCTCACTCCCAAAGCGTAACATTTTACGCTAGGTGACAAATCGTCACCATATTACGTTTTCGGCTACCCACCACGTTCCTAAATGACGACCTCGGAAAAAAGAGGAAATATGAGAACCGTCTGGACTGAATCTACACATGTTCGCTCTTTTTATTCAAATCGCTTAGAAACACGCTATTTAACTTCATTAAAGTCCTAGTTAAGGTCAGGAATAAGGTTATGGTCAGGGCTAGGGATAAGGTTAGGTTTAGGGCTGGAATACAGGGCTGGAACGTCTACTCCCGCGGGAGCGTCATTGCACTGGATTCCAGCCATAACCCGCCGCGTACCATAAGAACGCCGAAGGTCTCCTTTCGCGTTCCTCAGGAACGCCGCGGGACGTGACAAAACGTCGACATGTTACGCCTCGGGAGTGAGAACGCTCTGGTATCGTTGCACCCCTAGTATATATGTTTCTTGTGTGGGAAAATCCATGCAGATAAGCAGTTTCTGAAATACTATGCGACATTCAAAGTCACTTTAATCAACTTTCTTCCCTGTTCTGATGCTCGGTTTGACTACATACTTTAATGCACTTTAATGAATTTCCATTATGAGATTGACTAGTTTTTTGAGTTAAAGAGGTGTACCTAATAAAGTGGCCAGTGAGCTATATTGTTCATGTTCTTCTTTCATTTTTCTCTCACTCTGCAGAAGCTGGAACATAGAGGTTGTTAGTTGTGACGGTACGTTTCTGTGCTGCATGTAAAAAGTGAATTGTGACCAGTACTCAGATTACTTTTTGTTCCTCAGCAGCGCTACAGCCACGTAGCTGAAGGCTAACAGTGAGATTGGGTTAGCTTACATACAGTATCCCCACATATCAGCACAAAGGCCTTTTGCACCTTTTGCGCTACAACTTCAAAGGATAATGTGCACACTGTCTCCACCCTACAAAAGCTGCTGCTCTATTTTTATATCCTGTGTGAAGTAAGATCAGGTGATCTGTGTTGTGAAAGCATGCCTGAAAATGTTTGTTTGATGTTTTCTGTGAAATGTGCAGATAATTGTACAGCTTGTGTAACGCGGGTGACATAATTATTTGCTGACTGATCCTGGAGCTCTGCCTCTACGTCTGCTGATTTAACCTGCGCCCGCAACTGCCAGCATTTTCGGGTTTCTGGTGCGGCTGGCAGATATCTGCCCATGGTTCTGAGATTGTGTTTCGACAAGCGTGTTCCCTCTTTTCCTCGCCACACAGACTGTTTACCTGCATGTCATCAAACCGTACTTAGACACAACTGGTCACCTGAGCTCGGATTCAAACGTAAGCCGGAGCGCTTCCCACGTCTACAGATCGGCATATTCAAATATTTGTTTAGAGGTTATTTGAGACTGTACTGAGATCGCTGGATACAGGAACTGTAAAATCTCTACTAGCAGCTCGAGTAAGTGGCCTTTGCTGCATCAGAGAAACGTGTCTAAACAGAAACAAATGAATAAATACATAAATCTGAGAACTCCTGCTTCTCTTTTGGTTTTGGTAGGTAGATGGAGCTACTCCCCTGTAGTTAACCTGGCTCAGCTTGAGCGACTCTCAGTGGGTCAGTCACACTCACACTTCCACTCATCACTGAGTTTCACTGAGTAATATGTGGCTTCACCGGTGGAAAGCTATCCTGTAAACTCACTCATTTCTCACTGTATTGGTTTGAAGATGAGTAATCATGTGCTCGTTCTTCTTCTGGCCTTCCCTTTGTTCACTTTTTTAATGAGAGGAGATTGAACAGTCAGCCTCAGCCCTTCCTTTCTTCTTTCCACAGGTATCGCTGCCGGCTTTTATTTGATTTGCGGACAGTTCAAATGAAGGCTCGGCGCACCGAATGGCCATCTGCTCTAACCTTGTTTCATCGACCATAAACAGACCGGCTCCATCAGCGAAAGAAAAAAAAAAGTCTTGGCCAAATATTTGCTGCTCTTCGACCCCATTTGGTTTACTGTGTTCTCTGTTTGCATTTCAATGACCCACGGTCAGTGTCAGAACGATGGCACGTGTGTCCCTGACGAGCTGTCCCCTGATAAGACGCCAGCGCGAGGGAAAGGCGCCGAGGCCTTGTGGGATAGGAGCGAGGGTGAAGGATGGAGCAAATACAGACAGGCTGCTGGTTCACACACACGTAACAGTCGAGCTCTGGTATCAGCCTCCTCACACACATCAAAAATCCCGCCGCAGTGCCAACCGGCTCCCCGATAACTGCAGAAGCCTCGTCCCCTTTTGTCTTGTGGTTCCCACCTTTATTGGCTTGTAAAATATCCTCTCCGAAGTGTCAGGAAAATGCGTAGTGGAGCAATTGTTATTCATTGCTTTATTATCTGAATGGCACTTGTTGACTAAATAACGCCTCCCACTGTGCTGCCTTCTCAGTCAAGCATAATGTAGTGCCTTTAATCCCAAACCTCCTAATTACTGCTCATGCAAATCGCAGATCAGGGGCTCAACAGATATTTTGAGAGGGCGAGAGGATAAGGGAATGCAGGCGAGCGGCATGCACGGGTGTGTTGCACTTTTTGGGGGGGGGGGGGGGGGGGGGGGGTTGCTGCAGATATGGAATTAGCTGAGGAGGCCGGGATTGTGTGGATTAGAGATTTTACCCTGCGTGGTCTCCCTATGTGTAATTCATTTTGGCGTCCTTGAAATTGCTACTGTGAGAAATTCAGCAGCTGCAACAGCAGCACTCACAGCACTCAAAGAGCCCCCCCCCTCCCCTCCCCCTCCTACACCCACAACACCCACACCACCAGCACCACTCCCACATTTCTCTGAAGCACGGCTGAAGCCGTTGGGGGTGTGAATGCAATGCTTTGGGTTCTTTTTGTGAAATTTGCAGCTCCTAAAAATATTTGAGTCTTTGTGGTGAACGGATGACATATTTCACAGACTGATGCCTCTCAATGTGAAACTGTAATCCTGTGAAAGTGTTCGAGAGTTGGTTTGCCCAAAACACCAAATATTTTTTCACCCTCAGCTGCATCATGCCGTGGAGCTCGTTTTGCTTTCATCTCTGGAGTTAGGTTTTTTTTTAAGCTTTTTTTTTTTGCTACCAGGAAACCCTGCTGCTAGATTTTCTCCTCCAGTTCTCCGAACATTAAGAAGTGACATCTGAGGAGCACCCTGGTTGCTTTCGCGTGGCCAGCCGTGAATGCTAACGGCTGGTAAACCGCCAGGAATCTCTGCTGTGTGTCAGAGCCCATCTTTTTTTTCTTTGATTTTTCATATTAATAATAATGGATTGCATTTATATAGCGCTTTTCTAGGCACCCAAAGAGCTTTACAACTCCACTATTCATTCACACGCTGGTGCAGGCAAATCACAGTTGTAGCCACAGCTGCCCTGGAGGAGACGAGGCTGCCATATCGCACCATTGCCCCTCTGACCAACACCAGTAGGCGGTAGGGTAAAGTGTCTTGCCCAAGGACACAACAACCAGGACAGAGAGATCTGGGGGATTGAACCAGCAAGCTTCTGGTTACAGATGAGCTTCCCAACCCCCTGAACCACGGTCCACTGCCCATTAAAAGCATAAAATGATTTTTAAAAATCAGCAGCTTGAAGGTTCTAGGTTTACAAACTACCAGGAAACTGTTTCTGGAACATCTGGTGCATTGCTGCAGAGATCTTTGGATTATTAAATTTACTTTCAAGTTTACTCTTTGACCACTGCGGCACAACGACAGATATCTGTGCATCGTATATTCATATTAGTTATTAATTAAATAGTTTTTTTTCTGTAAAGTTGGGCGACTTCAGTGTGGCGTTTTACTTTCGCCAAGACTCAAAAATCTTCTTTTGATTGTTTATGTCTCATTCATTATGCAGTAAAAACAGAATGACAGCCACCTTCTAACAAGATAAAATTGGTGGTTTCCTATTTGATTACAAGTAGACGCGTCAACCAACTTTAGATTGAAGTTTAGTTTAAGCCTGGTGGGAGGCAACCTGTCTCCAAACAATCACTGTCCAGCTCAGTCGACTGCGATCTCTTTCAGATTGGTGCAGATTTTTGTCACAGACAGATGTGCCCTGATTAGTGTAACTCAACTCAACTGCTTTTATTCCTATACAAACAGCCAACTTCTGATTTACCAGCTTATCATACATAAGATCACGGTATTGAACAGATTGCCAACTTGAACCCATTTGCAAACTGATTCCATCTGACAGCAAATTTATCGCCATCTTGTCGCACCCAAGTCTCACTGATGACAACAGCTGACTGTAAACAGTTGCAGACCTTGTCATGAATTGGTAAATAAGGACTCATGCAGACTCATTAGGCAGGCATACAGAACAAAAAACAGACCTTTATTTAGACTGTAGACCTGGATGCAAAATAACAAGTGCATGAACTGATGAACCAAGTCCAAAATGCAATGTCCAATAAATAAAGCCTAAGACACCAGCAAGGAAGCACTCACAGACAGTAACATGGAGGTTAACAGATGCTCTGAAGAAACAAAAGGAAGACAGTGCTGTAAATATTTACAGGGCAAATTAGGGGACGTGGACACAGCTAGGGAAAACACAGGTGCACAGAATCATACAATCAGACGGTAGTGTGAGATAAGGAGACAACTGTTACTAAAATAAAACAGGAAGTAACTAGCAAATACAAATGTTAAACACACAAGCCTGATGGGAAGACTACAAAGTTTAAACAAGAACGATTCAAATATTTTTTTTTATTGTCAATTTGCTACAAATAAACATACAGGATAATTAAAATGCTGTTTCTCTCTCACTTTAGCATAAAAGTAGGATTAATAAAAGATAAAGGACACT
This sequence comes from Rhamphochromis sp. 'chilingali', assembly GCF_963969265.1. Taxonomy (NCBI): domain Eukaryota; kingdom Metazoa; phylum Chordata; class Actinopteri; order Cichliformes; family Cichlidae; genus Rhamphochromis; species Rhamphochromis sp. 'chilingali'. The sequence goes on from NC_137945.1 coordinate 13,051,383, forward strand.
CCAGAGATGTACAGCTACAGCAGCAGGTATGATGTTGGTGTATGTGGTCACAGCTAGGGCTGGGCCATATTATACCGTTCACGGTAATACCGGTATAATGTTAGGCAACGATAGGAAAATGAAATATCGCGATAGAATGGGAGTAAAACGCGCATGCGCAGTGCCTTTGTTTTCATACGCACATGGCCGATTGTTGAGTGAAACAGATGAACCAGAATTGGTTTGTAAAAATGGTGCAACTTCCGTGATGTGGAACTGGTTTGGTGTTTGTCCGTCAGATACACAACAAAGCACATTTTTTTGCAGAACATGCAAGCGGCCGTCGTTATTGTCGTATTTGTCGGACTAAGATGCTCTTAAATCTGGGAGTAATCTGGGTCCTAAACTCCGTATACTTCAGGTCAAACAACACTGCAGCATCACTTAGAGTTAAAAACTGTCTAAATTCTTTCATCTTTAATAAAACGATCAGCATTGCTGCTTTACCAGGTGTAACTATAAAGTTTAACTTCCAGGCATCCATGAAAACAAAAGTTATTACATTTAACGGAGTTAGAAGTTAGCAGGAAGCTAGCGGAAGTTAGCTCGCTAGTTTCGCTAGTTACCTAAGCATGATATTGCATGTTCTGACTGAGAGATTTCTGAAAAAAATCAAACGTACAGCTCTGCTATCACTTCCAACATAAATGAAGACAGGAAACTAAACAGCAGTGACGTTTGTAGGGTTACTGAAGTTGGGCTAGCTGGTATATAATGATGTGCTACGTGATCGCTAGCGACACAGCTATGTTAGCATAACATAAACAGTGAAGCTGGAGGACGAACACTAACACTTTTCCACTTATAAAAGTTAACGTGAAGGTTCTTCATGGTTAGAAACAAATGCAATCGCATGGCAGGATGCTGTAAACGGACCAAACTTCAGTCAGGAGAACAACTGAGATAATCCATCCACAATACGAGGTTAGTCATTAATATACTGCAACAACATGGGAATAGAGCAGCTGCCAGAGAATTCAACATTAATGAATCAATGGTACAGAAGTGGAGGAAGCAAGAAGAATGAGTTTAATAAAGTTTGATTTATCTGACTGCTTTGTTTCGCTTAATATTCCTTATAATCCCGTGCACCTTATGGTCCGAAAAATGCGTACTGCACACTGCAGTTTAATGTTGCAAAGCACCTCTTTTTAACTTCAGTGGATATTATACATGGTTATGCTCAGGATATGTCAGCCCATTTCTACTGGAAATGCCTTTTGGTTAAACTTTCAGCAAGGAATTTGCATTTGCACTGTTACATTTTTATAAAGCTTTAATGTACATAAAAACCAGCTTCTTGTTTAAGTGAAAATAAATGGAAGGTTGTCTTTTTGCGCTAGTAATGTTGTGGAGTTGTATTTTGTCTCGCATCAATTATATCGTCGGTTATATCGTTATCGCAAATTTTCAAATATATATCGTGATAAATATTTTTGGCCATATCGCCCTGCTCTATTCACAGCAAAGTGCTAAAGGCAGCAGAATCTCAAAATCAACAATACAAAAAACCATTAAAGCTAAAAACTCTGAGACCATGACAGAACTGTTCCCTGTGCCACGCTCTCCGACCAATATTTTCTTTAGTATGACCGAACCTTAAGTGTCACCACAACGGCTCATCTGCCTCCATCTCACTCTGTCCTCACACCCTCCTCTGTCACACCAACCCTCTGCATGTCTTCCTTAACTACATCCATGAACCTGCTCTGAGGTCTTCCTCTTTTCATCCCATCTGGCAGATCTTCATCATCCTCGTCGTCATTGAAAAATATTTATTTGCTTTGTGCTAAGAGGTAGGTGAGAAGACTGCCACTGCTCTCACATCCGTTTTATTTAGGGTTGCCAACTCCCTGAAAAATAAATAAGGGACACCTCGTGGCCAGGGCCGGGCGACCCAGTTGTCTTCACCCTTCCCAGCAAGGCTGGACTGGGACAAAAAATCGGCCCGGGCATTTTGACTAGAGACCGGCCCACCAGGATAAAGATTGAAATGTGACGTCATTCAGGGATAAAACCGCAAAGGATTCTGGGAACTTGTGGCAAGAGGTACTAGCGCACGCAGGCTTTCAATTGAACTCAGTTACACAGCGATAAAAAGAAACCCAAAAAATGGCAAGAAGCTGTTGTATTATTAACTGCAATAGCCGGTCGCATGACAGCCACGGGAAGCCGATGGGTAAAGAGATCGTTTTTTTTTTTTTTATCGGATTACGTCGTTGAAGTGAAAATTTTTAAGCCATGTTTCCGAAGTAAGAGCCGACGGATGGTCTGGATATACCAAATATAACATCTCAGAACACTCCAGCTCACATGTTAGTCTGCTCCAAGCATTCCCACAAAGGTCAGAGTTTTGTAGTAGTTAATGCGTCATTTTTCTTAACATAATTGGTGATATAGGTTACAAGCAAGTCTGGCGCTGAACAGAAATTGTCGCGCTATGCTCCTTTGTTTATTGTGCATAAATAGTGAATTGTCCTGACACAATATTGCGTTTCGCTTCTGTTATAACCATGGTACACTGACAAAACCATATACTTTTATTCACAAGATAAAACAGTTGTTTTGTATCACTAATTGTCCATTGCGATTACAACATACAATATTATTGTCACTGCTACATTTCTGTAATGCTACTGTAACCGGTTTCTGCTTCATCCCGCTGCAACAGTTCGGCCCAGACTCCTCGACTCTGCGTTGTGTAGTGTTTTTAAAAAGACAAGGAGTCTCTGATCGATCGTTGCCACGGTGTATTATCAGTGCACAGGCTCGCCACACACCACTCCGCACAGCACACTACGGCAGAACATCTCATTAGCATTCCGCTTTAGCATGCAGTTTCACACATTAATAAACAAATGAAAAGTACATAAAACTGGTGTTGGACATGTGTCCACTAAGCACTTATTACACTCGGTGCTCGTCAGCTAATCAAACATGTTTTATGTGTCTGTACTACTTAGCTATATTGTGTGCGGAACAATACAACTCACCTCTCGTATGGCTACGGCAGACTGGCAGCGATTACTGCAGCCAGCCACACCGAGAGGGGGGGGCGCTGTTTCCCCATTACACTGATATTTGTGGCAAGTGGAATAATACCACATAAACACTGTTACACTACCAGAAATTATTTCCACTACTAATTAATTACCGTTGAGCTCAAAGGTCCTATTAATAAACTGTTAATGAATGTGTATTTATGAAGACGATTTGTGAGACTGGTAAACTTATGATATGTACAATAGTCTTTCGTTCTACACGGTGCGTTTCAAGGTCCTGTCCGTCGGTAAACTGTACCTGGGCTTGTTGCAGTGACCTGAAGTTACTAAACTTCATGAGTGTATGCACTCACTCCAAGAAGCGTATAATTATAAATCTGAGCGTGGTGAAAGTTGGGCAGCACGCTGACGTCTTTTGTCCACTCTTTCACTCCTTTGATTTTTTCCTCGTATCTTTTCTTTGTCTTTTCGTCGAGTCTGTCTTTGTACGGACCGGCATTGTTCTCCTTTTGTTTTGTACATTCCTTTTTTGTGCGGCAAAGAAAAAAAAGAAGGTATTGGAACCGGAGAATGAACGTTTTGCGGTGCTGCAAATGTTTGCATTTGATGCGGTACTTGGATTGTTTTGCCACGAGTTCCCGGCATGCAATGCGCGAAAATCACGTGATTGCTAAACAGGGAGGGTGCATCCAGCCTCCTCGGCTGTAATTGGTCCAGCCCAGAGTCGATCATGACCAATTGGCCAATCCAACACCTTTCATTATATATACCCTTCCTAAAAAAAAAAAAAAATAAAAAAAAAAAAAATCCATCGGCCCATAAAAACAAAAAATCGCCAGCGGCCCACCGGGCAAATGCCCGGTATGCCCGATGGCCAGTCCAGCTATGCTTCCCAGTGTGGTAGCTCTTTTTTTGTGTGTGAAATTATTTTTTTTAACCATTTGACTTGAAGTTGATTTAAGCAGATGCATATTCTTTGTGATATGAACACATGGGAAACAAATGATCATTTAGCCATTTATTTTTAGCTCAAAATGACAACATTAACACAGTAAAACAGATCTCCTTCTTAAACAGAAGCCTGTCATGCTTAACTTTTGAGAATATAAGTAAATCTTTCTTTAAAAGAACTCTGTCCTGCTTAACTTAAAATTATATAAATTAATAGAAAACAATAGAAAGAAAAATATTCTTGTAACTGTGCACATATAGTGCATTTAGTACAGTTGGCTTCAGTTGAGGTATTATTTCAGCTTTTCTAATGCTAATCAGCTGCTCCTGTTTGTAAACCCGCTTGTTCCCATGATTACGCATCATAACTCATCATCATTATTCATCTATGTATTACTTTTATGTATTAGTGATCTATTTGTTGTAATCATCTATCCTTACAGATGTTTATTACACAAAATAAGTTATATTATCACACTTCTGGCCACATAGCGCTGATATTCACTGCACATGCTCATATTAACTTTTTCCAGCCAGGTGTTTTCCTTTTCCCATTCCTCCCTGTACTTTTGCAGCCTATTTTTCTTTCTCTGAGCGAACAAACATTGCTGCTCTAATGCTGGGCTCACACTGTGCGATTTTTGGCCCATTTTGAGACGATTTCTGAGTCGTGCGACGGATTTGGTGATCAGACCGATTTTGGCCTTCATCGTGCGTCGTGTAGTATACGTGGGGTAACGAGAAGCGATTAACACCTCACGACCAGCTCCCGATCATCAATCGCTCGTGAGGGTGTCACCGCAGCCGCTCACACTGCGCACGCGCAAACACGTAAACGTCGGTGAAAAAGACGGAGCAGCACAGCTGTGCAGCGTGTGATCTGGACACAAGCCATGGAGGCACAACTTGTAGAACTTTTAGAAAGCTCATCCGAGCCTTTTCGATGTGGCATCACAAAATTATCACGACCACAACAACCGTGAAAACAGTTGGATTTACACTGCTGCTTAATCACAGCTGCCTGATCAGTGTTTTTCATTAGCAATTTAGCAAAGTTGATGGTGGTGGTGTGTCTGTGTGAGTGAAAGACAAAGAGAGCGAGCGACAGATTGTCTGTTATAACCTTCATTTTATGGAGGCACAGTGTGAGCTCTCAGGTCGCATCAGAGCATCGGGCGGTATAGTGTGAGACCTGCATCGTGACCTACCAACTTCTAACCCCTGCGAGTCAATCGTGCAGTTTGAAAATCGCACAGTGTTTGCCCAGCTTTAGGTGTACTGTCATCCGAGACTTGCACCGCAGTGTCGGCGTTTGTTTCCCTGTTGGCCATGCTTGTTGTTGTGGTCATCTGTTGTCTTCCGGTATTTTCTCTGTAAGCGACCTTTCCTCGACCAATGAGATAATCTGAATTGTCATACTCGAATTGTCATAAGTGTGCTGTCAGCTCATTGGTCACAAAGCAGGAGAGGGGCTGGGAATTATGTTTTCAAACAAAGCGTTAATTCCATTAACATTTATAGACTACTTTTGATTCTCACTATATTACGGGACAAAGTGCGTCCCTTATTAGCTCAATACGGGACGTGTACTTTTGTTTCGAAATACGGGACAATTCCGTATTTTAAGGGACGGTTGGCAACCCTAGTTTTATTTGATAATAGCAAAGCTAAAGCTAACTGGGAATTAGCATACTTTTGTTCTTATTATTTTAAACAGAACAAAATTAGAAAGTGAAACTTCTTCCTGTTTAAAGAGAGTTTTTCCTTCCCGCTGTCACCAAAGCGCTTGCTCAAAGGGGGTCATATGACTGTTGGGGTTTTCTCTTTATTCTCCGTATTATTGTAGGGTCTCTTCCTTACTGAGGGAACTGTTGTTGTGTTGTTTTGTGCTGTATAAATAAAATGCAATTAAACTTAACTGAAATGGAAATTAAATAATCTCCCCCTATGCTTTGCACTTTCAGAAACAAACTCCTAGAAATACTTATTCAATTCAATTTAATTCAATTCAATTCAATAAAACTTTGCAACAACTCTGAGTTTCCACATGTTACATGCAATTTTGTCACTGCTCTCTCTTTGCAACTATTTTATATTAAGCCTTTGTAAGTGGCTGACACTGCCTGTATTTTCACTTGCGTTCCATGCGCTTCTGTAAAGCTTGATTTAGACTTTTGCAGGAAATCTATGTCCTAACTTATGCAGTAACTGGAAACTCCTTTCATCCCTACACTGCAGCCTTTCACGCCTTTCAAGTCGACCTGACGTGTAGTTACGTTTCTCCAGAGGTGCACATCAGGTTACGTAGAAAGTTGCAGCATCCGGTTAAAATTGAGATCCAGTTATGGTGTAAATTACAACACAGAGCTGACGCAGAAGTATAATTAATGATCAGGGTTGACCAGTCAGGGTTGTTGCGGTCTCCGCTGAGGTGACTTTTAGTTATATTTCTGAGTTTTGAAAAAGATTTAAGACAGTTGCATAAATCTCACTGTACTCTTTGCACAAATCAAATCAGCTTATTTGATTAGTTAGGAAATCGAGTAAATTAATCCATTATAAGCCAGCTGGTCCTTATTTCTTTCAGGGTGTCATGACAGAAAAAGAAAAGCTCCTCAGGCACTGTGTGAATTATAGAAAACGTTGACAAACATAAAGGTTAGTAGCACAAGCAGCACGACACAGCTCCGGGAGTCAGGTGTTCATAAAACCGTCACATGCACTCATAAAACATGATTGCACTGTAGTGATGGGTCGTTCGCGAACGAAATGGCTCTTAGAGCCGGCTCTTTGACGTGAACGACGCGAGCCGGCTCCTTATCGCGAGCCGTCACGTGGGTTGTTTTTTTTTTTTTCTTTCTCTCAGCCTCTCTCTCGCACTTTTTTTCCGCTTCACTCTGCACGCGAGCCTTGTGCTTTACGCTGGGCAGAGGGGGGAGGGGCGGTAGTTACACTCAGTAGCACAGGAACAGAGCCAGAGAGAGAGAAAGAGAGGCAGGGACAACAACATTAGAAAGGTATAGTAATCATCCACAACTATTTTCGGTTGCAGATGATAAAGGATTGAGAAAGTTTATTCATGCAGGTCCATATGACAGAGAATATGCATGTTCTTTTAGTTTTCATATTATAATTTATATTTAATTGTGTTGTGGTTTGCAGTGTTTTGTGTTCTTTTCACTTTAAATTTGTGAAAGGAAAAAGCTGAAAATTTAAATAGTTAAAACTTGAAATGTGAATAGTTGATTTTTGTATTATATGATTTATTTATTACATTTTATGTGGAGTGAATAAATAAAAGTATATTTACGGTGGCCCCTAGAGACAAAGCACATACAAACTTCAAATCACGTACGAACTCTGAAGCATGTACAAACTCCAAAACACGTAAAAACACGTACAAACTCCAAAACACGTAAAAACTCCAAAACACGTAAAAACACGTACAAACTCCGAAGCACGTAAAAACTCAGAAGCATTTAAAAACTCAGAAGCACATAAAAACTCAAAACACGTACAAAAGACAACAGAAGTGCTCCAGGATGCTGGGCGCAGTGTTGAGCCTTTGTTATCTTGTGGCTACACAAGCCAGCAAGTACCAACGACCGGATTTGGTGTGTGGTAATAACAGGTAAATGAACTTTTTTTTAAATTATTTGAATATATATATGAGTGCCTGTGTATAAATACACAAACAATACACACATGCTTTCAATTGTGTAATTTAAGTGATCTAGTAGCTCTGCTTTGGAAGTTCAGTTCATGCTAGAAATGTGTTTTGGAGTTTGTACGTGTTTTGTCTCTAGGGGCCACCGCATATATTTATATATAAACATATATAAATAAAACCACTTGTTTTTACGTTAGTAATTCCTTTTGTGCATAATTTTATATTATTGTTAATAATAAATTAATTAAAGCAACAAAACAACCTGAAGAGCCGGTTCGGAGCCGAAAGAGCCGGCTCTTTTTAGTGAGCCGAACCTAAAGAGCCGGAAATCCCATCACTATTGCACTGCAGTTATAAGATAAACTCTGTTTCGCCTCCTCCCAAGGCCACTGAAGGGAAAAATTAAAGCATTTTTTAAACCCAAACCAGAGTGTCACAAACTGCAGCTTTTAAAAATGCATGTGCATGTGATGAGGGCCACATTTTACGGAGCGTAACTCACCGTCAACATGGTCCCCGACTGCTACACCAGTGTGTGTTGCAGGGGGTCATAAAGTTCCTAGATGCTACCATAGATTCATAAAAATAAAGACCAAAGTGTCTCAGTGTGTTTGATGTGTAAATTTGAAGCTGCTTCTCTCAATACAAACAGTTTTGTTTAAAGTAGACAGTAAGATGACTATATCACCAATCATCTGACGTTGTATAAAGCCACAGGGGCCTCAGTCGCAGTAAAAAAAAAACCTCCGAGCCCTCCACGCCCTCTCCTGTCAGCCTGAATGGTGCTGCAGATCTCGATCCTGCAACCGGTTCTCAGGTTTTAAAACATTTTGGCCTCAGGAGACAGGACGCACATGCTCAGATGCTTGTTTCATTCTTCGAGTGTTTGAGTGGCAGAACAACCAATGTTGAGGCCACAGAAACTAAAAGACCATATGGTGGTGCAACATAAAGCCATCAAACCATTTGCCCCTTGACACAGAGATACTCCTGCTAATAGGATGCCCTTACACCGTAAAAACAGTAAAGCTTTTCCATCATTATAGGGTCACATGTCTGGGGCTTGTTGGCCAACTTTTCCACCCCTCTAAAAAAGAAGCAAAAGCCATTTCAGTCTGTTAAAACATGTTTTTACAACCTGGAGTTTAATCCCACTCAAAAGGTCACAGAATTATCCCACAGTCAGGAGAAAAAGTGGGGAGAAGAACCTCACGACATCATCCACAGTTGTCCTTTTCTTACATGCAGAACACGACAGGAGTTTGGGTGAAGAAGGTGTCTGGATAGAGCGTGCTTGCTGTGAATTCAGTGGACAATTATCAATCAGACATCAGACATCCCTATACATTTGTATAGGGATCTAAAGCGGTATCTGCTGTTTGATGTCTGATTCCATTGTGTCGAGCATTTGCTTTTGTTACCTGCACCACCCCCTCGGGTAATTCTCTAGAAAAGTTCAGGGCTGCGGTGCGTGTATGAAAACGGCTTATGAGGTCATGAGGTGATTTACAAGGAAGGGGGGGAAAGGAGGAACTAAAGGAGAGAGGATACATCAACTCTTGTGAGCTCCTAGCTCCCAGGCAGAGATCAAAGACTGAAAGTTAAACCTGCACACTCAGAACTCAGCACTCCTGCTTTCAACATCTGAAAGCTGATGCTTCTGCAAGAACTTTCCTGTCACTGTGTAGACAAACAACTGCATCAGATTTGTGAGCGTGAGATTTCCCACTTTTAAATTTAATAGGGAAAAACATGTTTCCAGTGGATGGAAGTCTTTTTCACTAATCCCTGCTTCTTTACTAGAGAATTACAGGCAGCATTTCACCTATTCAATCCTCTGAAAGTCATTCAAATAAAATGAAGGATCACTTTCTATTGAAACTATTTGGAAACCAACACAAGATGATTGCTGTAATTTTATTTTTTATCAAGTGGCAGTTTGAGGATAAAAAATGAAGCCACCACAGTAGTACCAAAAATTCTTCTGTCCATTATCTTAAACTTATCCAAACTAAGTAGGATTTTCCAGATGTCCTTCTCCCCGGCTCAATGTGACCTTTCCAAACAGTTGGCATTAATGGAAAACCTCCAAATGGGGGCACCCAGAAAACCAGATGCCTGAACCGTCTCAGCAAACTACTTTTAACACAAGGGAGCAATGGCTCTGCTCTGAGCTCCCTTTGGATGTCTGAGCCCTCGATCCTTTCTCTACCGAAACTGAACTTGGCCGCAACCTTTTTCTGACTCTTTCAATCAGTATCCTGACCCCACGTCCTACGCTGCAACGTAGTCGGACCGTTAAATTAAAAAGTTTGCCTTTTGACTCAGCTCTCTCTTAACCACAGCAGTCCATTATAACACCTGCATTTCTGCTGACGCCACAGCAATAGCCCGGTCCAAACCCAACCCAGAGGGACTCTTAGATCCACCATACTCACCATGGCCTCAGACTTGGAAGCGCTGACTCTTATCCCAGCATTTCACACTCTGCTGCAAGAAACACTCCAATGGGTGCTCAAGGTCATGTTCTGGCACATTCCAGTTCCTTAAATGGCTCCATAAACTCCTTTTATAAAATGGTGAGCTTTTAACATATTGACAGCCTGGTACAGAAACTGATGTGGTTTCTGTAGCTAATTTCCCCTTTTTGAATTGTATTAAAACTTAAAGTTATGCAATATTAGACACTGGACTGCTTTGAGTGACATTTAGGTGCAGACTAGACTTTAGTTACCGCCGCTAATCTGAGTTAGCGACAGTAACGCAAAGACTGTTTGCTGTGTTGGTGCCTGTTTTAATTGATTCATCTACCAAATAAAATGGCTTGCTGTCGTGTTAATTGTGCTAACAACTTATCCAAGCAGTCATTTCAGGTAATTATCAGGTATCTGCTAATGCTATGTATACATCTTGCTAGCTAATGTTAGCTAAAAGCTGAGCACTGTGATCTGTTCAATATAGTCCTTTCCCACCAACACCAAACATCCAAAAATGCCTTCAAAACATTAGGTGTTGTCACAGTAACGACATTTGTCTCACATATTTCTAACATATCGTCATGTACACATTGAGGTTTTGGTTGCTAGGGAAACATATGTACTCCCAGACTAGTTGGCAGTGGTTGCTGGAGGTTGCTGCCTCTCACCAGGTGAAAGCAGTTGAAAATAAGCTGCTACACTAAAAACCTCCCAGTGATTGATTTAGTTAGTAGCAGGTTCCCATGGTTGCCTGTAGTTTTTCATGTTTGTTTGCAGATTAGAGCTACAACCATCATGTTTCATAAGGCAAATGGTCGCTGTTTCTGGTTTATATTTCACTTTTCAGTTTCTCCAGAGCTCAGCGAGTAGCACACAGTGTTTGTGGACAAGTCCATCACATGTAAACTACAGGTGACCGCAGCAACGTGCTAGTGACCAAAGCAATCACAAGGAGGTTTTTTTTTGTCAGTCCGTTGGGGAATCCACATTTTAAAATACACAAGGGTCGCTGACCTGTGTAGGCTTGTGTGACTGGGGCTTTCCCATTCGTCTGTCACAGCGAATTTGGCATTATACAGAGAAGCATTCGTTAAACTGCACGCTGTCCAGCACAACACAGCAATGCATTACCATCACAGCCTATATGTGCTGAGTGGGTGGTGGTAACCCCTATGTTGCAGAGACCTGTTTGCTCATTGGGAAGTAAACATTAATGTTAAATGTAAATGTCAAGAAGTCAGCACAACCTCAACACAGCCTCTGATCTTTAATGTCTCAACAAACACCAAAAAATGACCAAAATAAGGGATACAGAGTCTGTAGAAACTCTCAAACATAAGCCCCATATAAAGCTGACTGAAGAAGATTTATTTGTAATTTTTCAAGGGTTAATAAAGCAGCAAACTGCTGACTGGAAACAAAGGTTGGCCAAATGGCCTGCAGCTCTCTGCTGCCGTCAGTGTCAAAGACAATGAGGATCTCTGTATTAAGCTGCGCTGGCTCACCTTGGCTTGTAAGCAGTCTCTCATCCAGCTCAGTCCTCTAAAGCGCAGATGGCCCTCAAAAATGACATCTGCCAGGTGACTGAGGCCCCATGTTTGCAATCTCAGCATTTTGATTGAGGTTAAGTGAAGGCTGTTCATTGTGCTTTGGGCCCCAGTGTGTGACTCTTACCTGGGATTATATCCCTCCATTAGTTAATCACCCACGCGCTAAACCTCCTAAACCCAGCGCTCGAACAATAGAACACATCTCACACAATCAATCAGCTTTTTACGGCAGCGCTCGGAGAGATTCTTTGCCGGGCCACATATTATTCATATTGGCCATAAATTGGTCGTTTCTGGTGTCACATCTGCTGAGCTTTATCTCTTAAAAGGAAGTCTGGCATCCACGTGTAGGCATTTTAAGTAAATTACTAAACGCATTCCCCCTTTACCGGCATGATCACTTTATTGTCATTAAAGAGGTTTTACTGCTTTGATGTGTGAGGCTGTAACTCTCAGTGGGTGGTAAACGTCCAGACGCGGTGGGAACATGATTGCGTAGTTCTGGATGAAAGTTCTTAGATAACAGCCCTGTTTCATTCATTGCATAATTTACCCAGAACCCAAAGCACCGGGTCACTCTGACCACATCTGGTGGACACCCACATTACAGGAAGGGTAAATGAATTCCTAAAAAAAATGAAAAAGAAAAACACATAAACAGCATGAGCTCATTGATTTGCCAATGATTAAGCAAGGTTCCCCTGATATTATGACATAGTCACCATGCACGTCTCTTTCATCATTTGCTCACTTTTGTCACATTCAGTGCATCTGCAATAAATGGTAAAGATAGTAATTTCAGAAGAATTTAATTTTTTCAGGAGTAAAGAAAAAAACAAAAAACAGAAGCTGACAGTGAGCTGCAAAGTTTAGTAACCTGTGAGCTTTGCTTTACCCTGCTTCCCAAATGAGGCAGTGCATGGGAGAGTGTTAAATGTCTTCAGTAGAGCCATTCATAGTCTCTCTACCGCTGGAAACGCTGGCGAGGAATTCAGGGAATGCAACTTCTCGGCAGAGATCAAAAGGGTTGAACATTAACTGCTCTGAACTCTTCAGCCCTCCAGTGCTGCTCCCAGGGACTGCTCCTCAAGTTCAAGGGTCCCGCAGGAGCCCTGTTGAATGCTCAGTGTCAATAACAAGTACATCACATGGAGCGATTACACGTGAAGCCGCGGGTCATCCCTTTTTTCTGGCCCCAGTGCCCTGCCAAGTGCCTCCAGCATCACACACACACACACACACACACACACACACACACACACACACACACACACACACACACACACACAGACTGGGAAACCTTCTGATGATTAGGTCCACTTACACCTGGAGCAGGAAGGAGGTGATAAACAGATATAAAGAAATATGTTCAAGAATAATCAGCCGCAGATATATTTTGCAAGAGTAGACGGCTACTCTCCAGGTGATATTTCAACACCTGCCTGCAGAGGTTTGTCTTCATCAGTCACGGTAAATAACCCCAAATGGGTGCCTCACATATCTAGGAACTGTGTCAGCAGCCTGCAAATGAGTGTGCCCAAAGATAAATGAACCAGATTAGCGACTAGAGCAGGGCGATATGGCCAAAAATATTTATCACGATATATATTTGAAAATTTGCGATAACGATATAACCGACGATATAATTGATGCGAGACAAAATACAACTCCACAACATTACTAGCGCAAAAAGACAACCTTCCATTTATTTTCACTTAAACAAGAAGCTGGTTTTTATGTACATTAAAGCTTTATAAAAATGTAACAGTGCAAATGCAAATTCCTTGCTTAAAGTTTAACCAAAAGGCATTTCCAGTAGAAATGGGCTGACATATCCTGAGCATAACCATGTATAATATCCACTGAAGTTAAAAAGAGGTGCTTTGCAACATTAAACTGCAGTGTGCAGTACGCATTTTTCGGACCATAAGGTGCACGGGATTATAAGGCACATTAAGCGAAACAAAGCAGTCAGATAAATCAAACTTTATTAAACTCATTCTTCTTGCTTCCTCCACTTCTGTACCATTGATTCATTAATGTTGAATTCTCTGGCAGCTGCTCTATTCCCATGTTGTTGCAGTATATTAATGACTAACCTCGTATTGTGGATGGATTATCTCAGTTGTTCTCCTGACTGAAGTTTGGTCCGTTTACAGCATCCTGCCATGCGATTGCATTTGTCTCTAACCATGAGGAACCGTCACGTTAACTTTTATAAGTGGAAAAGTGTTAGTGTTCGTCCTCCAGCTTCACTGTTTATGTTATGCTAACATAGCTGTGTCGCTAGCGATCACGTAGCACATCATTATATACCAGCTAGCCCAACTTCAGTAACCCTACAAACGTCACTGCTGTTTAGTTTCCTGTCTTCATTTATGTTGGAAGTGATAGCAGAGCTGTACGTTTGATTTTTTTCAGAAATCTCTCAGTCAGAACATGCAATATCATGCTTAGGTAACTAGCGAAACTAGCGAGCTAACTTCCGCTAGCTTCCTGCTAACTTCTAACTCCGTTAAATGTAATAACTTTTGTTTTCATGGATGCCTGGAAGTTAAACTTTATAGTTACACCTGGTAAAGCAGCAATGCTGATCGTTTTATTAAAGATGAAAGAATTTAGACAGTTTTTAACTCTAAGTGATGCTGCAGTGTTGTTTGACCTGAAGTATACGGAGTTTAGGACCCAGATTACTCCCAGATTTAAGAGCATCTTAGTCCGACAAATACGACAATAACAACGGCCGCTTGCATGTTCTGCAAAAAAATGTGCTTTGTTGTGTATCTGACGGACAAACACCAAACCAGTTCCACATCACGGAAGTTGCACCATTTTTACAAACCAATTCTGGTTCATCTGTTTCACTCAACAATCGGCCATGTGCGTATGAAAACAAAGGCACTGCGCATGCGCGTTTTACTCCCATTCTATCGCGATATTTCATTTTCCTATCGTTGCCTAACATTATACCGGTATTACCGTGAACGGTATAATATGGCCCAGCCCTATTAGCGACCATAAATACGTGATCTTTGCACTGAGATGCCTCTGGTCCCTGCAGTGCACCATCTCTGCTGATCTCACTTGGATCCACAACACAAAAGCCCTGAGAAAGAATAACCTGGACCAGAAGCTGCTGCTGGCCTACTGCTCCTCAGTGGAGAGGGTGCTCTCCTACAGCCTGGGTGTTTGCGCAGAGTGTAACTAACACTGTCCAAAAAAACCATTGGCTGCCCTCTGCCACCCCTGGAGGCCATCCCCAGATCCTCCTGTCTCCAAAACACCAGGACCATCACAGATGACCCCTTGCACCCACCCCACCGCCTGTTTGACGCCTCAGGTCAGTTAGGTCCCACAACAGCTTCTTCCCCTGGGTCATTCAGACTGTTAAAAAACACTGCCCACCCCACACCCCACCCCTGCCCACTCACTGCATCAATCTGAGCCATGGTCTGAGTAAACCCTCACCACTCAGGCCACTCACTCCATACTCAAACCAAGTCCTGCACGCTCCTTCCAACCACTTTGTTCTCCATTGTGTGCCTTCCTCTTTCCTAGCAGTCTTTCAGGCCTTTTTACTTTATGAGCCAATTGGAAATCTAATTCAGGCCTGTTAAATTCACGTTTTATTTCAAGCCACATAAGTAGGAAAAGCCACACACACTTACAGTACGCACACACTCATAATACAGCTGAGAAGGGATTAGTGTCATATGCTACAACTGTCATACATAGAGTATCTTTTTGCGGATCCTTGGCAGTCCTCCCGAGTAGTAAGCAGCTACTACTGAACAGGACTTTGGGTGGGTGCCATGTTTTGACAGTGAAGGATTGCAACGTTCGTGCAACAGCTGTGGGTCTCTGTCACAGGGCAGGAATCAGAGGTAACAGAGTTCATTGGGTGATGCTCCGGTGTAGCAGCCTTCTCATGGAAGCAGCTCAACCAGCTCCCCTCTGGGCGCCTGGACAGATTTATGACCCAGCAAATGAACCTTAAAGCAGGATGCTCCGGGGAGCCGGAAGCTTGGGTGTGGACGAATCTCGATGTCAGCTATGGTTGAACTTATTAAAACTGTTGGCCTAAAAATACTCTGCTTTAAAGATCTGCGTACATGTGATTTAAATGTTATAAACTTTATTTTCCAGCATGTTTGCCTTTGGTAGGGCAAAGATGATTGGTGAATATATGCATGCATGTCTAATGAGTTTCTTTACAAGTCTTGTGGTTCTTGGAGTATTTAAAAGTAGAATGGGAGGAAGAGCCTTCAGCTTTCAGGCCCCTCTTCAGTGGAACCAGCTCCCAGTTTGGATTCAGGAGACAGACACCCTCTTTACTTTTAAGATTAGCCTTTAAACTTTCCTCTTTGATAAAGAATATATTTATTTCTGGATCAGGTGACCCAGAATTCTCCCTTTGTTACGCTGCAATAGATCAAGGCTGCTGGGGACTTCCCATGATGCACTGAGTGTTTCTTCTTCACTCATCTTTTTCCCCCCACGCAACATGTATTTATTCACCACTCTGCATTTAATCATTACTTATTATTAATCTCTGACTCTCTTCTGCAGCGTATCTTTTGTCATATTTCCCTCCCCTACCTGAGCCTGGTTCTTCCTGTTAAAAGGGAGTTTTTCTTTCCCACTGTCACCAAGTGCTTGCTCATATGGGCTTGTCTGATTGTTGTGGTTTCTATTATTGTAGGGTTTTTACACTATAAAGCACCTTGAGGTGACTGCTGTTGCAATTTGGTGCTATATAGATAGAACTGAATTAGAATTAGAACTGAAGATTGTGTTTCTATCGTCATTTTCCACAAATGCACTGAAGGCCTTTCTCTTCAAGACATTACCAGAAAAACATCTGATGCAAATGACTAGCTAAGGCAAGATAAATGATCTTTAACCGCTTAGGTCTGTGTGATGCTGAATTCAGCAATGTGTGAAAAGAGCTCACTAATACACCATATTGAGGGGGCGTCCATAGCAGTGCTCCTTCCTGCACGCTCTAAATCACGGGGAGTGTTTCCAGTGGTCTGAACCTCTGTGGACTGCTGTGAGGTACATGTGAGAAAGGATAACTGTAAAAAAAATCGAACATCCGATTTTCCCCCAAATACCATGGGACATCAAAGGTCTGGCAATTTTCTGGACTCATGTTAATTAAGTTTTGATTCCTCTTGATGATACCAGAATTATCATCATCATTATCACGACTGTCTGTCTATGTGCATGTTTTGTTTTTATAGCCATTCCATGTAGTTAATACTTCCTCTAAATTTCAGACACAGCTAACTGGGCACAGCCAACATCTTTTGCCATTTTTTTCCTGAATGAGCTGCATACCCACTTCTGCTGTTATTACAACAAGAGCTGGATTTCCCTTTTTCTCAGTTTTTATTTGTATTTCATTTTGACTTTTTATTTCAGTTTAGTTTCAGTTAATTTCCAGAGCGGTTTTATTGTTTCAGTTTAGTTTTTTTTATTAGTTTCAGTGTCAGTTTTGGTCTTTTTACTTATTATTGAATGGACGGCATGTGCAAGAGGGAGGATTTGGGAAAATCATTTAATGACTACTAAATCACTGTGATTTTTCAGCTTTTCGTGTATTTTGAAACTGGGTTTGTTGGAGATCTGTCTTGAAAGCACTTTGAATCATTTTTTCATTTCTCAAAAAAAAGTTCAGTGGGCTAGATCGTGAGTGGACAGAAACCCTGTGGAGCTAGTATCGATCTGACACCAATATCAGCGTTGGTATCGATACTATCGATATTTGGATCTGCCCACCTCTAAATTTATTTCATTTACCAAGTTCATAAAATTGTTTCATTTAGTTGATATTTTTTCTAAAAGTCTCATTTTTAATTTAGTTAGCTAAAGTGCTTTTAGCTAGTTTTAGTTAACTATAATAACCTTACTTTCAACGGACTCTTGTTGGGGCTTCCTTTCGATCAGCCAGGTACAAGAGTTTGTAAAGGTCTGCAAACACCCGCTTGTAACTGCCGACTGTGTATTTACAACACAGTCATGTGCAACTGCTTTCAGTTCTAAGGATTTATTTATGGGGACATTATAAAATATTATCTTGCCCTTGCATGCTAAAAGTATCCAAACACAACCGCAGAAGAACAACAAAACGTAACATATGTGTTGTTTATTTATTAAGAAAAAAAGCAAAAGCCAAAATGCAGAAGTAGGGTGAGAAAAAAAAGATTTCATATCTTGAAGAACTACATTTAGCAGTAATAACTTGAAGCGATTGTTTTTTGTGAGACTTTTATCTACATTTGTTTAATGATGCACGATTCTGCCACAGCATTTCAGTGGGGTTGAGGTCTGGACCTTGACAGCACCATTGCAGCACCTTGAGACGTTTCTTATTCAGCTGTTCTGTTGTAGCTTTGCTGTTGTGCTTCAGATAATTGTCCGATTGCATGACCCAGTTTCAGCCAAGCTTCAGCTATCAGATAGGTGCCTCACATTTGACTCTCGAGTACTTTTATATACAGAGGAGCTCGTGGTCGGCTCTCCGACTGCAAGGTGGCCAGGTCCTGTGGCTGCAAAACAAGATCATATCATCGCCCCTCCACCACTGTGCTTAACATTTGGTATGAGTGTTTTGTGCTGATATGCTGTTTTCTCCAAAGGTGCTGCAGTGCATTATGGCAAAACATTTCCACTTTGGTTTCGTTTATTATCAGTGTTCCAGAAGTCCTGTAGTTTGTTCAGATGCAAACATAAGCGATGCTGCCAGATTCTTCTGCAAACCCTTCCACGCAAACCATACTTGTTCAGTCGTTTTCTAGTTGTACTGTCATGAACTTTAACATGCTGAGACCTGTAGAGTCTGAGATGTGGCTTGTGGGGTTTCTTTTTCAGTTTCTCTGAGCATCTTTCTTTCAGCATTTGCGCTTGGGACGAATTTGAAGTCCGCACATGGGAAGATCATGTTAACACTCTCCTGAACCTTCCAGACCAGCAAACTCCCAAAAACGTCTGCTTTTATAGAGGTGCTCATGCTTGCTGACGATCAGTTAATCAGGTGCATTTGATTAGAAGCACCTGGCTGCTACTTACCCTCTTAACTCATATAGAAGTAGTAAGTTTTTCACAAGACTGAGGCTACGTCCACACGTACCCGGGTATTTTTGAAAACGCAGATTTTTCTATGCGTTTGCACCTTTCGTCAACACGTAAACGGCGTTTTCGGTCACTGAAAACAGAGATTTTTAAAAACTCCGGCCAGGGTGGATATTTTTGAAAACTCAGTTTTTGCATTTACGTGTGGACGAGAAAAACGCAGCGTCAAAGGTGTGCGCCTTTTTTGACGTCACACTGTGCGCCACATTATTGTTTCGGTGAAATGAATTTCTACAATACTGTTACTGTTAATTGTACTCTGTGCAGTGTTTAAATGCTTACATATACACACAGTTACTGTCCGTCCACACATACGACTCGGTTCTGCTTCTATGCCCCATCCTTGTTTACTATTTCCCACCGAGGCTTCTAGACTTCTGATTGGCCAACATTTCTACACGGTTAGGAATATATCGCCACCTGTTGCTTTGGCATGTTCATAGCAGCGTTTTCCTTCATTTTTCCGTTTATGTGTGGACGGGATTATTTTTTAAAACGAAAACGGAAAATCTCCATTTTCAAAAATACCCGTGTACGTGTGGACATACCCTGATTCTGCATTTTGTCTTAATTGTTGTTAAATAAATAAAGACACAGTGTAAAAAAGTGTAAAAAATCACATTGTGCTGTTTACCTGAGGTTGTATTTCACTACAGTTTTTTATGTCCTCATATGTAAAACCTTAGAAGTCAGGGTGACTCTGTGATCTATGGTTTATTTGCTACAAAGTGAATAAAAGAAAAAAACTGAATGAACAAACTCAAAGTGTGGTGATCCACTTTTTTTTTAATCAATGAATATATTTTTTGTCAGGTGTTGTTGCAGCTTTCGGAGTATCCAGAAATTTAGAGCTTATACTTGTTGACTTTACACACACAGACACAATATTAACAATCTATTGTTACATAATCTAGCTTTATTGGTAAAATTGCTATTTTCTTTAGAATTTTGTGTGAATGTTGTGCAATATGTAAGCATATGTCGCCACACGTGGCGGTTTGATGTCTCTGTCGTAGTTTTGCAACTTATTGCACTTGTTTTCTTTATGTCTGTGTACTTATTTCTCTTTATTTTGTATATTTCTTTAATAGCTGTGCATCTTTTGGTAGATATTTGTGAAGTTCTTTTCTCTCTTTTGTTTGTCCATCTCATACTGCAGATCATTTTGGGTCTCCAGTCACTTAACAAATATTTACGGTCACTTCATAAAAGGCTCTAGAGGAGAGGCTTGTACTCACTGGAAAAGCTCCACGAATGACGTGTTGCGAGCACGGGTCAGGGCTCAGCTGAGGTGGCCTTAAGCCCAAAACCCTGCACGATGGAGCTATTTCGGTCGAAAGTTAGTAATGACATGCATACTTGTGTGCACGGCAGAGATACAGAGGGCCCTTCATGTACACACCATCCACGAGTCTCCTCCTCCGTGAGCTAACACAGCAACCCATTCACTGTCCGTCACACTGCAGCACATGATCCTCACGCCCATGGCCGTCCTAATCAGACCATTTATGAACGTGGTGGCGTATAAAAGGGACATTTCGTCTTGCGACCGTGACTGCGCACAAAGACGATAATTGATTTATTCAGTTTCAATAATAAAAGCTTCTTCATGAGGTCAATGGCGTTATTCCCCCAGAGTCATCACTGTCTGTTGAATCATCAAATGTTCTCCCTCGGTGACCTTTTCTTTTTCTCTTTGCGTCTGATCACTTGATAGTAAACAGAGAAACGGTGGATTAATTTCAGCCGCCGTGGAGATGCACTCAGTGATCTCAGCTTTTTCTGGAGCTGGACTGTCATTTGTGGACACACATGATTCTATGCTGCCTCTCCAGAGCTATACTCACGCACAAAAACAGCAGGCGCTATATTAGAAGGGAGATGCCGAAAATTACAAGCTTTGATCCACTTGTGGTTTCTGCATGTGTCAGAGAGAGCAGGAGCTGTTTTCTCGCTCTAACATCACAAGGTCTCAAAGGCTCTTCAGATCTCTGTGCGGAGATATCTGCTGCTATCTCTTTGTCTCCATGAGTCAAGTGAACGTGCCCAATTTAATGAAAGTGCACGGGTTGGTGTGGGTGCGCATGTTATTGAATCAGGAAGCCCTGTGATGTCATTGTCGAATATGCTAAAATCGGCGAATCTCTCGTTTCTTATCAGCGGCATCTGTCAATACAACTTCCTGTCTGATTTAAAGCACTCTGCTCTGACAAGAAGCGAACTGCAGACAATTTGCATGCGTGACCTGAAGTACTCACATGATCTCATGCCCCTGACATTTCTTTTCCACTATAGGTCTCTCTAATGCAACTTTCAAATTGTGACACCAAGATGTCACTTTAAGAACTTTAAAATAGAGGTTTGAAAAAATAAAAAGCTGTTAAAGTGAAATAAACCTTTAATTAGATTTAATGTGCTGCTGATAAACGCTCCATAGGGCATTGGTGACACAAATAAAAAGCCCATTAGAGTAGTAACTCTAGCACGTGCTGTTTATAGTACTACACTGACTCACCTGTCCAGTAGCTGTTTGCACTTATACCTTGTTCATACTTCCCATGGTTGCCCTCACAAAAAGAGGGGAGTACAAAAAGTGCAAACATGCACCACGCTTTGCTGCTTCTCGACCTCCCAATTTTTGTAACTCTGCACAAGAGGTGTAGCAAGGCTGAAGCAAAAAGTGTACAATCGATGCCAGGTAAGCGTAGGAGCTCAGATATCCCCAGGTCATACAGACAGGAAGACGCTGTCACGGCCTGAAAAGTTACACTTTGGAAGGAATTTGGAAAAATCTGCTACGCTGCTTCTTGTCTCGACAGTAATGAGGCTGTGGTTATGTCACAACTGATGCGTGCAACATCCAATGAGATGGATCCATCAGCGGGTACATTCAAAGAGAAGAAAGAGGCAACAATATATTGTTGTATGTGTCATTAATAGCAGTATACTGGGGTTTAAAGTGGGCCGGAATAATCTGGAACAGTGTTTTTGGTGCAGATGTTCCGGTCACGGTACTTCAGTATCTAGCTAGCGCTACAGAAGAGGAGTGAGTGGAAAAAGAGTAACAATTTTGAGTGTCAGGTAATTTCAAGTGCAATGTTTCTATCAGCTCAACAACTATCAGCAAACACGTAAACCTTTCGGTTGCAGTTTGCTGCACAGTGTGTTGCTAGCTAAAGGTACAGCTCCTGGATTTCCCAGGAAGAGAAAAGATGTAAGAAAGACAGGACAGGAGATGATGAAGAAGAGAGGTTATATTTAAAGGTAAGGACTGCTGATGGGCATTTAATGAACTAGAAAATTAAAGCTCACATCTTATATTTGGACAAGATATCGAATATGTAATATATAGTATGATATTAAGTTTTATGTTTTTTTCATATTCTGAAACATCCTGCAAGACAAACTGAGATTTACTAAGTTTGTCTTATTAAAAGGTTCTATGAAAGTACTTAAGGGTTTAGTGCGACACAAAGCTGATCACACTGTAGTGAATTTACAGTCAATAACTGTGTTACACTGGTGCAGAGCAGCACGGTCAGAGTTTGGTTATATCAACTGTAGCAGAGATCAGTTTGAACAAAGTTAATGATAAATTTATTCATTGAATTCCACATTTATACTAACTTTATACTGACTGGTAGAAAGACGGTAAAAGAAAAAAGTATACTGTCAGTTTAGGGTGATGGAAATCAGCCAGTATAACTCATGAAATGTTGCGTAACATCTTGTTGAATTTTGTTGCGTAACTCCGCAAAGAGCAGTAAACCTCAGAGCAGCAGCAGCAGTCTCACAGGTCAGCTGATTACAGATGATTCTTTTCCCCCTGCTGGGCGACTAAAACCGATCTTAGGGTTCCTCCTCCTGCCAATTCCACTTTAATGCCTGAGATTTCATTTTTCTGTTTAGGTGTGGAGGCAGTGTTTAAAAGAAAAAAATTGTATTCTCATGTTATACTAACATAGCACAAAAATTGCTGGTACAAATATCCTCCAAAGACCAAGTATGTGTACTTTAAACACATCTGGCTATTTCATTAGCATGATGAGAAATACTGTTAACAGCTGCTATGTTGCTGCGGAGCCTGACTCCATCTGTTCCACAGAGATCAAACACAGAGCCATGCTAGCCAGAACCAGCCCGCTGGAGGATCTAATCCATTCGAAATCAATAGTTTTGCAAAGAAGTCAAAACTGCAGTGAACGTGGGTGTCGTTTTTCTTCCCACTGTATTTTGCACCAATAGATCACATCATGAGAGCAATTTGAGCCAGACATCTGAATCGCTGTCACTTTTACAGCCTTGTTACTGACTAAGGTTATAACTGTAACACTGAACTGTGACAGTGAAACCTGCCTACACATTTCTTTAATTTACGATGGTAGAGTTTCTTTTTAATGAGAAAGACTGAATCTGGAAAAACTGAGACATATTGTTTAAATGGCACTTAGCTTTTTTAAGACACGTCAAGTTGATCAGCAACTGTTTTTCTTTCAAGAGTTCAGCACCAACTCTATGCTAAAAGGATGAGAAACCTCTGAATCATGCTTTGGTTTAGCTGGAGAGACTGAAATCCATGTGACAGATCCCTAAACATATATTTACCAACGGAAACAAGAAGGGATTTCTGAAAATACTACCTAGAATAAATTGCATAGGCAAAAGTAAGACGTATAAAGTCATAGTCATGTTTTACTGAAAGTCACACATAAGTATAGGGAGGCCATACTTATGGGGAATGCTGTTTGTGAGTCACTGCTTATTAGAGCAATATCATCAGCGAACGGAAGTAATTGCAGTCGGCAAGCAGTGACATGATGGATGGAATCGCAACAGGTATGATGATTTATGCTTTTCTATTTTTTAATTTTATGCATTTATTTATTAGATTAAAAAGATTGAGGTAGGCAGAATATTTGGGTGTCAGCATCACTTCCAAAAGTAACTGTATTTTAGGGCCTTAAAGTGGACGTCAGATGAAAGTGAGGTTAGAAAAACTACATCTGAGAGCTTTCATCGGCAGACTGACTACAAGGTATATGAATATAAAACTTATATATATACTAGGGGTGCAACGATATTCGTATCGATATTGAACCGTTCGATACAGTGCTTTCGGTTCGGTACGCATATGTATCGAACAATACAACATTTGTAATTTATTTTATCAACTTTCCTTCTGACGATGCTGTCTGTGTTGAGCGCTCAGTGAATCTGCGTTCGACTACTCCGCCTAGGCTGCACTGTCGAGCGCAGATCCACTGAGTGCTCAACACAGACAGCATAGTCAGAAGGAAGAGCGCAGGGCAAGCTAGCAAGACAGAAGTTAAGCTCTCCAGATCTGGCGTTTGGAATTATTTTGGTTTTCATGTGACGTATGACCCTGAAGGTAAGCGAGTCATGGACTAAAGTAAAACAGTATGTTGGATGTGCCGTGCAATGCTCAATTACATGGGTGGGAGCTAGTGTGTTAGCGCAGTTAGCTCGTTAACGTGTTGGCCGTCTAGCCCCATGCACGGGGCGATCGGCGGTAGCTCGTTAACGGAGATTTGCCGTGTTGTGGCGTTAAGGTCATTTCAACGAGATTAACCTGAAAGCACTAGTGGGAACACAACGAATATGACTGCACATTTACGCCGACATCATCCTAGTGCAAAGACAAAAACAACAAGCATGCTACTAACTTTAGCCGAGTCATTTAGACAGCTGTTAGCACATGATTCTCCTTATGCTGCTGAGAATATAGCCCAGAAGAAGCGGATAGTATAGCTTTTATTTTGGAAAGAGCCATTTCTCTGTAATAAACTCTCTTTTCCAAAGATGAGTGATTCCTCAATCAGATACAGGGCTTGCAATATCGCTAGCCCGATGTCCCGGGGCTATCTCTGCCCTGCCCGTCGGGCTATTGTAGGAAGAAAAATATATGTCAATGCTTTTGCATTCTTTCAGAAATGTAGCTGGGTAATTATGTCATTGGCATCGGTGAGCCACTGTCAATATGTGACATATTGAAATCGCGTTTGAATTTGCGCTTGTTTTTTTGCTTTCACTTTGCAATCGCGCGAACTGTGTATAGAGAGCGACAGCACTGATCTGTGAGTGATGAAAATTTGTGCACCAATTCCTCTGACATCGTCTTATTAATCGTTAGCTTACTATGCAAACATGACAAGTGAAATCTCCCGCAGCTTAAACATGTGAGAGGTTGATCGCGCAGAGAATCGCTGAGCTTATGTGAGTGCGTGTGTAAAAGCAGGAGGATATATATTTCATTTCTTCTGAGCCAAATAAGACAGGTCAGGGTGAAGAAGTGACAGCCAAAGAAAAGCTTACCACAAAACGGAGAAGTTATGACAAATCAGACTATAAGGCAAAAAGAAAGTGCAGCTTCATGGTTTCATGGACAAAAGAATTTCTGTGGCTGCGATATGATGAGCTAAATAACCAGGGCTGCACATAAGTGGTCCGCAGGTGCGCATTCGCTGTCAAAATAAAAAACACACACAAGGGTTAGGGTTAAATTTAAAAACTGTACTTTTGAGTTAAAATATATATTTATAATTTTAATAAATGACAAATTAAAAAGGCATGAACATTTTTTTTGTATCGAAAAAATATCGAACCGTGACACCAAAGTATCGAACCGAACCGAACCGTGAATTTTGTGTATCGTTGCACCCCTAATATATACATATTTATATAATGAATTATGAACAAAACAACATAAGCAAACACTTGTGAAGCAACTTAAAAATGTTGCTTGGTTTGTGCATGCGTGCAGACACAAACGCACTCAAGGTATATTACTAATAAAGACTGAGCCAATAACAGCAACAAAGAAGAAGTTTCAGCACTTAACCATATTTAATCTGACTCGCAAATGGGAAATGTTCATCTTAGATTATCAGTAACTTTAGGGCGCAGTCACTGCCCCCCTTATCGGTGACATAAAACGCAAAAGATTAAATCTGCTATAAAGAAAGGTAGTGAATGAATGAATGACTCTAGTTATCACACTGAATACACATACATTACTCATGTATTTACACTCTCGATGTTCATGCAATTACAGATGTGGATGGCGCATAACTGGCTGCGACTCCTCAGTGTTTTATTGGTGCATAATTTGCTTTTAAATTACAGTTGTACCAAGTCAGAAACATGCGGCCTTAACCTGCCCACAGAGCTAAATACTGTGGTGCTCGTCTGTGAAGTGAAGCCTCCCTGGGTAAACTTCAAACAGCTTGGTCATTAATAATTCTGATTAAGGATGTAGTCTGCCCAATATTTGCAATTCTGATAACTGATACTTGGCGAAGACGGGAGATGGGCGCATTAAGGCGGCCTGGGGGAATTTAACTTGGAAAGGTGAGTGGTGTCTAGTACTGCAAGCTTTCCTCAATTATACCTCAGAAAAAGCTGACAACACCCACAGAGCGCTTTGGTCTTGAGGGAGCTTAAAAAAATATCTCCACAACTGCCTCTTAAATTATTCTTGTCCAAATTAGTCTGTGTGTTTTGCTGATGAATATTTCATGCACCTTTTTTCCATTTATTACGGTTAATACTGTATGTTAACTTCTTACCCCGTCATATCAAGGCTAGACCAAAGTATGCTGATTTAAATGCACAAAGGGGAAACTGCAGTTTTATTTTAGGTCCGCGCTACGAAGAATATGGTCTGCATTCTGTGAACGCGCGACACCATCATTCCTAGAAGTGTCAGAGCTGATGAACGTGCGAGGGCTTCATTCATGTTGTGATATTTAAAGCGACAAGTTGTTTTTTTTTTTTAAAAAGACACGCTGACTTCCGTCTGAAAATGCAGTGATGCAATTTCCTTGTAGTCTTGTGCAATTTAAATGTTAAACCTCAAGCCTTTAAGATTAACAGCAGTTTGTCTGCTAAATGCGTCCCCCTCCCGAAACAAGGCTTAAAGTGAAAGGGGGGTGTTTGTTTTTATTCTGCTTTCACATTCTGTCAGCTGTAAAGCAGTTCTGAGAAAGCAGCTCTGGCTTATGTTAGTTTGCCTAACCAGTGTTCACACACCCGTGCCAACTGACCCTTTCTCAGGAGGGTGGGCGAAGAGCGGCAGGGAAACCCACTAACGTAAACCCAGCAGGTAAACACACGTGTGAGAAGTCCCGTCCTCGCCTGAGCCGACAAACCAGCCCTCAACAACACGCTCGGCTCCCTTGGATTTCACAGTGATTGCTCGCTGCCTGCAACCTGATCGCCGCTTTTCTCCTTTCTCATGCCCTGTCTAAATGTCAGCATCTGTGTAAACGCTAAGGTAATTCGCATGTGGCCTCCCTGCTGCGAGCGTGGAAAGAGCAGAGGATGATTTGAAGAGGATGAGTCAGTGCGCACATCCTCTTAAAGATCAGCTGCCTCTGTGTTAATTATTATTACCAGATAATAGGGCTTCTCATAGTTGTCATTTTTAAGGAGAGACCAGGTGATATATGAATGTACATTACTGGTATGCGTAATTCAAAAGAAGAGTCTTGAGTCAGGTGTGATTGGGTGGAACACATAATGTGTTTCAGGTTAGGGGTACAAAATATTCAGTGGATGCTTGAAAAATTGAAAGCTTACCAGGGGAAGCCCCCAGGCAAACACCAATGTAATTTACAAATCATTTAGAGTGAGAGCAGCACTAGTTTTCATAGCCGGTACATATGCATAAAGAGAGCAGCAACTTCCCCTAACCATGACTCAGAGTGAAGATGCTGAACAAAACAGATTAAGCTAAGTTGAATTTTCAATACCTATATGGCTGTGCACTTTCCACAGCCATCAACGGCATCTTTCTGAGGAATAAAAAAAAAAAACCTTGTCGTGTTTTATTGTGTGACAATGTTTGAGGTTTTTTTCTTTTAAGCTGAGGTGTGAGATGAGTGTAATGCAGACAGTTGTAGACTTGTCAAAAGTCTGCGTGACAGTTTCATTAGCCCGTTCGAGACAGAAAAAAAAAAAAGCACAAATGCAAATGTGTGTCAAGAGTCACTGCAAGTGTTTGTCATCATAAACTGTTTTCACGCATGAACTCCAGACGATGTCGAATCAGGTCAGGGCATCATCTGAAGCTGTCGTGTCGTGCACAGATTCTCCTGAGCAGGAGGCAGGTTCACTGCGAGAAACACTGATTGGTTCGGGCGAGGGCGCTTCCTGGATTGAGAGACATGTGACGTCCACTCGTTCCGCCGGGAGTTCTGTTACTTGTGCTTTTCTCATACGGATGCAATCAGACCGCACACAGACTGTTTAATTTTTGTGATCCCAAATGCACCGCCGTCAGGTCATCTCTAAAATATTTTAAATTAAAACAGAACTCAGGGCAGAAGAAAGGTGCCTTTGAATGCCTGTTTGTTGGTACCAGATAAGCCGGTCTGAGCATTTCAGAAATTGCTGAAATACTTGGATGATCAGAAAAAGAGAAAATATCCAGTGAGCAACAGTTCACTGTGTGAAAATGTCTAGTTGATGTCAGAGGATAATGGTTAGACTGCTTTGAGCAGATGGGAAGTCAACAGTTACTCAAATAACCACTCATTACCACTAAAGTATGCAGAAGAGCATCTCTGAATGCACAATGCTTCACACCCAAAAGCAGATAGTCTACAACTACAGAAAACCACACTGGATGTCATAACTGTCAGTGAAAAACAGGAAATTGAGGCTGCAGTTCACAAGGGGTCACCAAAATTGGGTGATTGGAACTTTTCCTGGTCTGATGACTCTCAGTTTTTGTTCTGACATTCAGATGCTAGGGTCAGAATTTAGCGCAAAAAACATGAACAAGGTGTAACGGTGTGGGGGATATTTTGTGGACAAACTTTGGGCACCTCAGTACAAACTGAGCATCATTTAAACGCCACAGCCTACCTGAGTGTTGTTGCTGACCATGTCCATCCCTTTACGACCACAGTGTACTGCTTTCAACTGTTAGACAAATCAGACTGTTCACTGTAGTCAAATGGCCTTCAGAGTCTCAGGATCTCAGTCCAATAGAGCTTCTTTGAGTTGTGGTTGAATAGTAGATGTGCAGCCGACAAATCTGCAGCAAATGTGTGATGCTGTCATGTCAACATGGACCAAAATCTCAGAGGAATGTTTCCAGCACCTTTTTGAATCTGAACCACAAAGAATTAAAGCAGCTCTGCAGGAAAAAACAGATCCCAAGGTTTACCTAATGATGCCAAAAAACGTAATTAGTAACATATCTAACGTATTGCTTCCCGTACGCTGTGTCTGCTCTGAGCTTTACATACACTGGTACATCTTTGTAGTCGGGGTAGAGTCGCTCTGACTGTTTCCTTCTGTTTTCAGTGTTTATGCTAGCTAAGCGAATTACTTCTTGGATCCAACTCCATACTTTGCATACACAGTACACACTAAGTCAGACTGATCTTATCACCTTACTCTGGCAAGAAATCAAACTGTGTTTCCCAAAGTCAGCTGTTTACCTTTAACCCACTTACAGTGTTATGTGAAGCTAGCAATAAGGCTACCTATCAGTGTTTACATATATGATTGCTCCCAATGCTTTCCACCCTGGAAGAAGTAAATCAGAAGAAAAGATAAAAACGACTGAAAAAGCACTAACCTTAACTTTCATAAACATTATTACACTCTTTATTTGAACTCTTTTTGAGTGTACTTTTTTAACTTAAAGGTCAGGAAATTCCTGATGGAGTACAATGTTTTTCATAAAAGCTAGACAGTATGACTTTCAGCTTGGTTCCATTGTTACCAAGCTGCTAGATCCCACAAAATGGACAGAAAAGTCCAGGCGACCTGTCCGGGGTGTGCCCCACTTCACCCCTAATGACAGCTCAGATAATCCCCAACCCTGCTGTGACCCAGACTTTAATAAGTTGTTGAGAAAATAAATTCAATCACACAGGCCTAGATCTGATCAGGCCTAGATCTGATCTGTGACCTCCTCTGGTTGTTTGTGAATATGTGTATTTTTTGCTGGGTGAAATCAAGCACAAAGATGGTACTTGAAATCAGAATTACTGATTAACCCTATCCAAGTGCAAGTGATCGGACCGTGGGAGGAAGCTGGAGTACCTGGAGAGAACCCACGCAGAGAACATGCAAACTCCACACATACAGGCCCCGAGCTGGATTCTGTTACTCTCTTCATATCTGGTGACTTCTTCAATGAGCATGACGCAAGCTTAAGATTGGATTTTCAAGTAACCCCAGAGCTCATAAAGCACATCAATCGCATAATTTCATTCTCTAGAGAACCTTGGTCTGTTTCTCTGCTGCTTAAATGATGAAAGAACACAGAGGCCTGCATTACCTATGATGTATCGCTTTTGGGGATAAATTTCCATCACTACTCTAAACTTCCACATTGGAATACAAACCTAAGTGAAAGGCCCGGCAGTCATGGCAGTGACAGAATCTATATTTCAATTCGCAGGACTGAGCGGTGCTCACTAACTGGGTCGTTTGATATCTCATTCTTTAAGTCTATACAAAAAGACAGCTCTGTATACCGTGACTTGTTCAGCAGTGTAAGTATGCGCTCCCAGCATTACAACCACTTTCAGTTGTATCATCATTATTTGTGACTCTGAGCCAGACCTTTGATTAAAGGCCGCTGTTTAAATTGAAGTTGGAATTTTTTAGCCTTTTACTGCGCCTTACGGGGCGCAGTGTTATTTTAAGAAATCTTTTTAACCCAAACAAAGTGATGGCTTTAAATGAAATAAAAGTGCCTGACTGGGCATGGAGACCGATGGAGCGTGATTCCTGGATAGTGCTTTCCCATGTGTGGGCGGGCAGATCAGTTGGACAGGAGCAAGTATCAGCCTGTGCTGGTGTTTGACTCTTGAGTGGGCAGACTTTTTTTAAACACTCCTGCCAAGTTGCAGACCTCCCACAGCTGCCTTACTATATTTTATTTACACCCAGCCTGGGAACGCAGGGTTAACCACTCACCTGCAGAAAGTCTGGACACTTCTTAATCTACAGATTCGCAACTTTGGGGCTTTGCAGGAAGTATCGCACCTCTATGACCTGTGCAAACCGAGGGGGGAAAAATAGACGATATAATCTGTACTGTAGTGGCTGTATAATATTACTTGATGATGGGGAGATACCCGATGCAGTCACATACAAACGTAAAGGCTCACATGGACATGTGCACACACACACACACACATGCACAGGTGTAGAGGACCAGATCCTATAGATAAAGGGATTAAATGACTGCCAGTCTGCGCAGTTACTTTAATTGAAGATTTGCTGATGAGGGCATACTAATGCTTAAATGGCCTCTCTATTTTTATCTTTCCACACCCTGGCTGACCTTTAGTAGTAAAAATACAGAGCAGTAAAGTCACAGTATGCTATGTTACTGATATTAAAACCATTAAGTAAGTCTTTCTATCCTCTGAAATCTGATCCACAGAACAAGATGAAACAGAACATAGTGGTGCATGCTGGTTTATTACACTATATGCAACTAACAGACTGCACTGGAGCAGCTTTTTATGCATGAAACTTGTTTAAAAAAATGTTTTAAGTCTAAAAAAAAAAAAATTTGTTAATGCAATAGCCATATTTGCACTTTTTGCAACAATTCTGCAAAGAGAAGGGTATATTGCATGTAGCCTTTTTTGTTTTTTTGCTGTCTCGGTGTCACAAATGCCACTGGGTGCTGCCTCGGGTTCATCGAGTGCAAATCTGTGAATGAAACTCCTTCCATTTTTAATGGTGGTGGAGCTGTTGGTGCTAGATAGTTTCCGCTTTAGTTTCAGCCACTGTTTTCTTGTCAATGAACTGTAAAGCTGCTGAGTTCCCTACAGCCTGCTGCTGTTGCTCATATTCAGTAAATACTGAACTGTAATAAGCAGTGCACTGTAGGCCCTTCCGTTAAGTTGCTGCCCTGCAGTCTGAAAGGCATATTGATGAGTAACCAAACTGTTACATGTAAGCTGGCCATATCATTTCTGTCTCTGATGAGTCAAAAGATTTTAAAAGCACCTCTGGAAAGTTACTGTTAACAACAACATACTTTTACTTTTAGTTCAACAAATACTGGGAAGATGGTGGTAAAAATAAGCCACCATCAGAACTGTGGTCACGACCGTTTGTCAGCCATTTCCTGAGCAATTTGAAAACTGGTAGGATGTGAGTGAATCATGGTTTCTGTTAGTTACTGCTTCCCTTACAGTTGCAGTTTCACAAAGTACCGGTCCTCCTTACTTCTAACCAAACTTATTTGATTTGATCTTTGGAGAAATTTCCAGATCTTCCAAAACGTGTCAGTTAAAAAGTGCCTGCTCACTGCAGCAAAATAGATTTTCACCCACTTCTCCAGCTCATTTAACCGTACCATACAAAAACTGGCAGGGATGCAGCTGTCTTATCTTGTCTTTTATTACTTGGAGTTAAATGTACTGCAAGTGTAATGCACTGCTCAGCAGCTTTTGACAAATTGTGCAGTCATATGCAGGAAAACTCTGCAGTCCCGTGAAAAAATAAGTATCCCGTGATTTTATCGTTATAGAATCACATTTAACAGTAATAACATGAAGCAATCATTTTCTATATACACTGTGGAGAACTTTGGCCCACTCCTTTGTGCAGCGTTGCCTCAGTTCATTGAATTTGCAGGCATTTGTTCATGCACAGCTCTCTTAAGGCCCCACCATAGCATTTCAGTTGAGTTGAGGTTTGCAACACCTTGATTCAAATTCAAATTTCAAATTTCCATCCATCCATCCATCTTCATCCGCTTTGTCCGGGGCCGGGTCGCGGGGACAGCAGCCTAAGCAAAGAGGCCCAGACCTCCCTCTCCCCAGCCACCTCCTCCAGCTTGTCCGGGGGAATACCAAGGCGTTCCCAGGCCAGCCGAGAGATATAATCTCTCCAGCGTGTCCTGGGTCTGCCCCAGGGCCTCCTCCCGGTGGGACATGCCTGGAACACCTCACCCAGGAGGCGCCCAGGGGGCATCCTTGTCAGATGCCCGAACCACCTCAGCTGGCTCCTTTCGATGTGGAGCAGCAGCTGCTCTACTCTGAGCCCCTCCCGGATGGCCGAACTTCTCACCCTATCTCTAAGGGAGAGGCCAGCCACCCTTCGGAGGAAGCTCATTTCTGCCGCTTGTATCCGCGATCTCGTTCTTTCGGTCACTACCCACAGCTCGTGGCCATAGGTGAGGGTAGGGACGTAGATCGACCGGTAAATTGAGAGCTTCGCTTTTACACTCAGCTCCCTCTTCACCACGACGGACCGGTGCAGCGTCCGCATTACTGCAGCTGCAGCCCCAATCCGTCTGTCGATCTCCGGCTCCCTTCTCCCATCACTCGAGAACAAGACCCCGAGATACTTGAACTCCTCCACTTGGGGCAGGAACTCATCCCCGACCCGGAGTGGGCACTCCACCCTTTTCCGGCTGAGAACCATGGCCTCAGATTTGGAGGTGCTGATCCTCATTCCCGCTGCTTCACACTCGGCTGCGAACCGTTCCAGTGCGAGCTGGAGGCCCTCACCCGTGAAATTTCAAATTTCAAATTTCAAATTCAAATTTTATTTGTCACGTACACAGTCATACACAGTACGATATGCAGTGAAATGCTTAGACAACTGCTCGTGACCTAAAGAAAAAAAGAAAAGGCTATGAATAAGATAGGAAATAAATATGAAAATTAAAAAGGGTAAATTTAACTAGGAAGGAATAAAATAAAATATAAAAATTAAAGTTAAAAATGAAATAACTGTACAACACAAATTAGACTGAAGGGTACATTTAACTGGGAAAGAATAAGATAAAATATATAAATTAAAGTTGAAAATAAAATAACTGTACAACAAAATACACAATACACAGTATAGAAATATATAAGAATGTATGAAGAAATATAAATATTATATACACAATAACAGCAGCTGTACAAGTATTAACTGGAAATGAAGAATATAATGACCAGTGTTGTGCAATCCACATTATTTAGTGTCTTGTGCAGTGCAAATATGCTTAAAGTGATTCTTTTCTTTTTGAGCCATTCTGTTGTAGATTTGCTGCTGTGCTCATGATCAGTCAGACAGATTGCTTTAAATTTGATTCTTGAATACTCCGGTATGCATACAAGTCCACCACCGTGCTTGAAAGCTGGACGAAAAAATTTGTGCTGATATGCTGTGGTTAGTTTTCTCCAAACATGGCACTGTGGATCGTGGCGAAACATCTCCACTTGGATTTTTTTGCAGTTTGTCTGCACGCTCTAACCTCAGGTGAGGGTGAATACTGAATACTCCAGACCAGCAAACTGCCATGTCTACAGAGATGCTCACACTTTCTGATAACCAGTAAGTCATTATCAGCACCTGGCAGCTACTTATCCTGTTAATTCCAATGGAAGCAGTAAAAGTGCACTTAGTTTTACACATGGATGGATGAACTCCTCTTTTTCACATGACTGTGTATAGTTTGAATGTTTAAATCCACGAGGTTCAAATGTTATAAACCATTAAATTATTTTTTTGGTCACAGTGCTCGTTTCTTAACTTTTATGATGTCAAGTGGACTGACTTTATGGCAGCTTAGCTTCGCATGGTTATGATGACCTTTTGGGGAAAACCCTATTATAATGACATTACTATTACCAGAATGGGCAAGCTGGTCATCACATCAACTAAAGGTCAAAGTAAAACTCGCAAGTGCAACTTTTTTTTTTTTTTGACATGCTGTATACGTGTATAGCGGTCACACACTTAGCATCGTTTTAATAGTTTGACTAAATATAGTTTCAAACTAAACATTTGATGAGTATTAAAATATGACAACATGCCACAGAGGGACTCCTGGCAAGAAGATGAGCCTGGCAGATGACCCAGTCGATCATGACAATGAATGGATTTCCTTCAGGATTAATAGAGTTTTATTAAATGAAAATGAAATCAAAATATAAACAGGAGACCTTTCTTTTGCTGTAACTTGTTCTGATCAGACACTTTAACCGTTACTTAAAATGTACTTGTGAAATCAGATAAAACACCCAGGGCACCAGTGCTTTTTTCTGTTAAATACATCGCAGACATTGAAATCACGGAGATATGCCATGGTACTGGTGGTCAGGTACGCACTAACCTCATCCGGCTCACAATCTGTCACACCTCACAGGTTAGTGCACATGAAAAACCGCACACTTTGGCTGTAGACCAACTTGGTGATCAGTGTGTTTAAGTTTGATTAAAGTCTGACCGACGCTTCAGGAGGAGGAGTGATTCTCACCGTGGCATAACCTTGTTGGTCCTTCAGGTGGATGAGCTAAAAATCGTGCTGCACAAAAGATTTCGTCTTTCAGAGGTGACACTTGAAAAAGGTCTAAAACTGATTTGTTTGTAGTTTTAAACTGAGCTTTAATGTGTTTTTCAGCCTTAAATTTCTAATGTACATATCAGTATTTATGAACTTATGATGGCTTAAAAATGCAAATTCACCCCACCCCTGTGGACTTCCCTGTAAGTCAAACAATTTTCATATGAAGGTAAATAAAGTATCAGCTGATTGTCAGAGGATCAAGTTGGAGCACCTCGTTGTTTGGATAAAATTTAGAAGAATAAATGAAAAAATGCCATAATCGCTCTCGCTGTTTATTAAATGCTGGCCAGATTTTCTCAACACACTTGAATAAAAAGCTCAAGCTTTCAGGTTTTAGCTCCCAGTAGCATTAATGACAAACCTGCCACTTTCTTCAAAGTATGTGTTGAACTTGTGAGAAGTCACACAGCGGTGCTGCTGATCGCGCTGCAGCTGGTGACTGCAGCTCACGAGGTGTGAATGAGACGCAGCTCCTGGTGTGGAACTGAAACAATGGCCACTGCCCGGTCAGAGTGAGGGAATTAGCAGGAGGCAGTTTGCTGAATGGGAGAGAGCAGACTGCTGGCGCTGGTGAACAAACAGAGCAGCCACATCAAAAGACGCAGGGCGTGAACATACAGATAAGGTCAGACTGCCAGATATTTCCTGACCTGAAACACTCTGGATGTGGAGAATAAGGAAACTTGTTATCATGTAGGATAACATTTGTGCAGATTTAAACAAAAATATCTCTGAGAAGATAAGAAGGTCCTGATAAAGACAAAGGTGATTCTGTGTCTTTCATTCATTCACTGGTTTGCTTGTTCTAGATCTAAAGCAGTGGTTAATGTGTGGTTCCTGATGGGTTACAGCAGGGCTGCCCAATCCCAGTCCTCGAGAGCTACTATCCTGCAGCTTTTAGATGCATCCCTACTCCAACACAGCTGAATCAAATGGTTTGATTACCTCTTCAGCATGCCATCATGTTTGGCAAAGGCCTGATAACAAGCCATTCATTTGATTCGGGTGTGTGGGAACAAGGATGCATCTAAAAGCTGCAGGATGGTAGCTCTCGAGGACCGGGATTGGGCACCCCTGGGTTACAGCATGAAAGTGAGTGGCTGCAAGATGTTAACTGGGAATACTTGGGAATTCACTCTATTTTATAATCAATTTTAAATAAATGTAATTTCCTCAAGACTCTCAAAAATGTTCAGTTCAAAGAAGGAAAACGTTTTTGTAGACATATTCGTCCTTTAGCCAAGAGCCACAAGCACTATCTTTAGAGCCCTTGAAAAATGGAAAGAATGCATGCTTTTGTTGAAGGTATAGAAAGCAAGAAGTCATTGATTTAACTATGTACGTCTCTTTTCTGTATGATTTAAGTCATGCCTTGGGAAGGTTTTAGGGAAGAAAAATCATGGATTTACAAAGATTTTGTGTTGTATGAAGTAGAGATGGCACGATACCACTTTTTTTTATGTCCGATACCGATATGAATCCGATATAGTGTGTTTTTTAATCAATAAAAATCTTTTTTTACATATCTTGCTGCTTTTTGTATAATTTCATGCTCAAGTTACAAAAAAACCCCAAACACTAAAGCTATTCTGTTATACCTGTATGCAAAAAATATACTGCACCCAAAATATTTCATAGTTCAGCAACACTGATCAATCTAATGAACTTAAACCTACTCCATCCTCCCTATTCTGGTATTTTAAAGGGTAAGCAACCTAACTAATAGGGCTCTAAAACTCCCAGCAAAAATAATAATAATAATAGGGAACCACCCCCCACCTCATGATGCTTAATCGACATAATCAACTTTAATTTGATGCAGTGTGGGGAAAAATGCACAGAACTCATTTATTTTTCAAGAATAATTAAATAGATTCAGCATCTTTCTTCAAAAGTACTATAGCTTACTAGGGTATATATTAGACTTAATAGTTACTATATACAGTAATTGACTTCTATTCATTTTACATCAGATTAAAACTTTGGGTGTAAGATTCAGATACTTATTTAATAAAAGCTAGACATTTTAAATGAGAATAAGAAAGAAAAGTATGTCTTTGTGCCCCCTTTTCCCTGTTCATGCCCTATCGGCCCCCCTGGCTAAACTTTGCTAGATCCGCCCCTGCACAGTTACCAGCCGTCAGCTACGTAGAAAAAGATCCTGGTGTAGAAAGTAATATTAAATAAATTCTAACAACAGATTTTCAAGCTTAAACGTGCTGCTGTTATTCAGCCGCTGGTTTCCTCTTTCTGGTGCAAAGTGGGAGATAAACA
Organism: Rhamphochromis sp. 'chilingali'; assembly: GCF_963969265.1. Taxonomy (NCBI): domain Eukaryota; kingdom Metazoa; phylum Chordata; class Actinopteri; order Cichliformes; family Cichlidae; genus Rhamphochromis; species Rhamphochromis sp. 'chilingali'. The sequence goes on from NC_137945.1 coordinate 13,088,834, forward strand.
AACAAGAGAGACGGACTCGCGACAGAAAAGCCGATCAGCTGATCATTGATCAGTTTCATGATTGAAGTAGCAGCAGGAGAGGGAGGGGGAGAGAAGAGGCAGTCGCTCCATATATCGGTTGTTAAGCTTAACGCGGGAATGCTTTACAAACATTCAGAGATGGACTTACACACGTGCTTTACTTCTCTCGGGATAACTTTGTCGGAGATGAAATGCGGGGTTGGTAGCGAGGCTACAAATGCTCAACCAGACCACTGACAGGTCTCTCACGCCACAGCCGCTCTATCACGTGACACATACTCAAATTCAAATTCAAATTCAAATTTTATTTGTCACGTACACAGTCATACACAGTACGATATGTAGTGAAATGCTTGGACAACTGCTCGTGACCTAAAGAGAACAAAAAAGGAAAAGGCTATGAATAAGATAGGAAATAAATATGAAAAATTAAAAAGGGTAAATTTAACTAGGAAGGAATAAAATATAAATTAAGGTTAAAAATGAAATAACTGTGCAACACAAATTAGAATGAAGGGTAAATTTAACTGGGAAGAATAAGATAAAGATAAATATATAAATTAAAGTTGAAAATAAAATAACTGTACAACAAAATACACAATATAGAACTATATAAGAATGTATGAAGAAATCTAAATATAAATAAATATATACACAATAACAGCAGCTGTACAAGTATTAACCGGAAATGAAGAATATAGTGACCAGTGTTGTGCAAAAACAAAGTCCAGAAAGTCCAGTGTGTGTGTAAGAACCATATGTGTGGGTCAGTACTGTGTGGTGGTGTGATTGAGAGACCGTATCGCCTGCGGGAAGAAGCTCCTCCTCAGTCTCTCTGTGTTGGTCTTCAGGGAGCGGAATCGCTTTCCTGACCTCAACAGAGAGAACAGTCTGTTGTTGGGATGGCTGAGGTCCTTCACGATCTTCCTGGCCTTGGTCCAGCACCGCCTGCTGTAGATTGAGTGCAGGTCAGGGAGCTCGGAGCAGATGGTGCGTTCAGCTGACCGCACAACCCTCTGTAGAGCTCGTCTGTCCTGCATGGTGCTGTTCCCGAACCAGGTTAAGATGTTTCCCGCCAGGATGCTCTCTATGGTGCACGAGTAAAAGTTCCTGAGCACCTTGGAGGGCAGTTGGAAGTCTCTCAAGCGTCTGAGGTGGTAGAGACGCTGTCGGGCCTTTTTCACCACGGTGTTGATGTGACAGGACCATGACAGGTCCTGCGTGATGTGAACTCCGAGGTATTTGAAGCTGTCCACTCTCTCCACTGGGCACTCGTTGATGACGGGGGTCTGGTAGTTCCTCTCCTGCTTAGTGCTGAAGTCCACTATCAGCTCCTTTGTCTTACTGACGTTTAGAAGGAGGTTGTTCCTCTGGCACCAGTTCTCCAGATTCCTAATCTCCTTCAGGTAGGCCGTCTCGTTGTTATCAGAGATCAGGCCCACCACGACGGTGTCGTCAGCAAACTTGATGATGGTGGTGGAGCTGGTAGTGGCCACACAGTCATATGTGTACAAAGAGTACAGCAGGGGGCTCAGAACACACCCCTGGGGGGCTCCAGTGCTGAGAGTGGTGGAGGCTGAGACATGTCCGCCCATCCTTACTGCCTGTGGTCTGCCAGTTAGGAAGTTGAAGATCCACTGACACATAGATGAGCTGAGTCCCAGATGCTCCAGCTTGGTGGTGAGTGTGGAGGGAATTATGGTGTTAAATGCAGAGCTGTAGTCTATGAAGAGCATTTTAACATAATTCCCCCTTCTAGTGTCCAAGTGAGTGAGTGATGTGTGGAGGAGATGAGAGATGGCATCGTCTGTGGAACGATTTGGACGGTAAGCGAACTGTAGTGGGTCCAGTGTGTCTGGTAGTGAAGAAATGATGAAGTCTCTGACCAGGCGTTCAAAGCACTTCATCACTACTGAGGTGAGGGCTACAGGGCGATAGTCATTGAGAGAAGCAGGGTGGGGTTTCTTCGGGACAGGATGAAAAATACTTACCGTAATTGTCGGGCTATAAGCCGCTACTTTTTGCACAAGCTTTGAACCCTGCGGCTTTTAGTCAGGTGCGGATTTTCTATGGATTTTCCATGATTTTTGTGATATCGTAAGACGATTTGTTTTGTGTGTTCCGCTGTTGTACGGCACTACGTTGCCTGGCGGAAGGATCGGGGTTCAAGAGTGGTATGTTAGTCACATGTCCGTCCGCCAGGCAACGTAGTGCCGTACCGAAGTAGCGCGAAAAACAAACTTCAAAGTAGCGGTACGCGTTCAGCGGGAGGCGTGGATGATGAGCGGCGATAAACTTGCGAAAAGCAAGTTATGCCCAACTCCACCGGTGGAATCTGACAGCGTGGAAAAGTGTGAAAGCATCCACGATCACCAACGGATTTTGAAGGGCTGGACTGCTGCATGATGGAGAGGAGGACACCGCCACGGCCCTTCAGAGGGTGTTCGACTCTGACACTGACAACGAGGATTTCTTTGGTTTTGAAAGTGACAACGAAGGAGAGAAGCGGAGAGTGGATGACGAAGCCATCCTGAGCCTGTTTGTATCCGACACTGGAGGAGAGGACTTTGGTGGTTTTAGTGCGCAGGAAGAAGAGAAAGATGGTGGTGAATGACTGACTTTTCTTCTTGTTAAAGCCGTGTCACTGCACCTGAGCCTAAAAGGTAGGCCGAATCTATTTTTCTGGTGTGCTGTAGGTTACTGTTATGTACTACATGTGCAAATATGTACCCATAACTTGTTTTTCAAAATATTAATAAAAGTGATGTCTCCAAACAGCCATCTCTTTCCTGACAATTCCCTTTGTGCATATTCTCTTACATATGATAAGTCAACATTGAAACACCTGCGGCTTTTAGTATGTATGTACAAAACAGGATTTTCCCCTGATTTTAGCTTGTGCGGCTAATATTCAGGTGCGCTTTGTAGTCCGGGAAATACGGTAAATAGCAAAGATCAAAGATAATGGTGCACACCAGCTGATTTCTTAGGCAAACCTGTTCAACCGCTTGTTAAGACGAATATATAATCAACCAATCACACTGCACCAACTCAGTGCATTTAGGCGTGTGGACATGTTCAAGACAGCCTGCTGAAGTTCAAACTGAGCATCAGAGTGGAGAAGAGAATTGATTTTACCAACTTTGATCGCAACATGGTTGTTCGTGACAGACGTGCTGGTCTGAGTATTTCAGAAACTGCTGATCTGCTGGGATTTTCCCATACAACCATCTCTAGATTAATTCAAAAAACCACATGCAGACGAGCTACAACAGTAGGAGACAACACCTCCTGTCAGCTATGAACAAGATACTGAGGCAACACTTAAAACAAGCTCACCGAAACTGGACAACAGAAGACTGATAAACGTTGTCTGGTTTGATGACTCTTGATTTCTGTCTGGCTGCTGGTTTAATGCTGTAGGGGATATTAGTGTGCATCACTCTATGACAAAAGGAGGATAACGCACTATGTGACAAAACTCAAATAATCTAAAAATGGATGCCTGAGCATGACAGTGAGGTTTGCTTTACTCAAATGACCTCCACAGTCACCAGATCTCAGTCCAATAGAGCACCGTTGAGATGTGGTGGAACAGGAGAGAGTTCATCCCAAATAAAGTGTCCAGCAAGTGTACAAAGGAGTTTTTACACAGGATGCTGGGATCGCTGTGGGAGTTGAGAAAAGTGGGCACACAGGATTTGTTTTCTGTACCTTCATCATTACCTCAAGAACTGTAATAAGTCTGATGAGCTACTCGTAGGTTACTTATAACAAATCTGAGATGATTACACATGTTGCTGACCTTTAGTGTTCAAACACACGCCTCACATATATACTTACACAGAAACGTGTTTCCAAGAAACAGCTTTGCTCCACCCGTCTCAATATATACTCATGTTGAATAAATCATTCAGTTCAGGCGTGTGATGTTGACTTTTCTCTCATTTTGCCACCCGTCTCTACAGGGTGTCTGTTCCTACTGGCTGCCGGGTGGCAAGACTTTCTCCAAGAAGGACTTTTGGTTTTAAAGAGACACGTTAAAACATGTAGATGAGCTTTTAGAGGGAACGGTAGGGCTGTCGCATTATGTCCAACTATTCACATTTCTATGAGACCGTCGTTCTGTCCTTTACTTCACCTTGCTCCCTTATTGCGACCTAGTTAAAAAATAATAATCACATGTTAAGCAGGTTTCCATTAAAGTTTAGTGGACTGTAAAACAAGTGCATAAAATGCCACTGCAGCTACTACCCATCATTTAGATTTCATATTAAATGATCCCGAATACTTCACATCACACCATAACCATTTTTAAGCAATCATTATTAGACAACCTGTACTCACAAATTTATTTTAGATACTTTTTCAGTTAGAAAAAATGTTTATTTTAAAATTTAAGGGATAAATTTCACTATTTAATGATTAAATCAATCAGTATAGATCTCCACACTGAAGATGAATAACGGGCAGTAAACATGCTGACAAATGACACGGTGAGGTTACACGGTGATGGGAAACTCAGTCATCCTTTACCAGTCTGGGAGTGAGTGTGCCCACTTTTCTTTGTTTGGTGGTTGCTGGGTGGGCATCCCCTGTTCATTCATTACCTGAAGGCCTGCAGCAATTCTGCGTGGGATGTGAAGCGCAACAACAGCGCATTCCTATACTCAGAAACGGAGTGGGAGTTGACAGAGGTTTATTTCAATGAACTTTGAGTTTGTTTAACCTCCTCGCTTTTCTTCTAGATCCAACACCTTGACAAGAAGAAAAAGAAAAATCAGACAACTTGACCCAGCACAGTTTATGGCGGCAATCGCGCATAACAGTCGACTTAGAACGACCAAAGCTGCTTCGGAGCGGTTCAAGTGAAAGCTGAAGTAGGGAGGTCTTCATGCAAAACAGGGGTTCGGTTACAAGATAAAAGTAAAAAGTGATGGTGACAGAAGGATATACAGTCTACTGAGCATGACTCATTACTCATTACTTAGCTGACCACATCCAAAGATTTCTGAAGGGCAGAGAGAAGAGAAAAGGATGTTTTGCTAAGATGATCTGAGCCTGACGTACCTGCTCTCCAGTCAAACCTGGAGAAGGAACTGGAAGTGCTGGCCATTCAAACGAACGTGGCACTTCACCTCCAGCTGTGCGGTTTAAAGGAATAGCTCAACACATACCGGAAATAAAAGCCAGTGTGTGCTTTGATTCTGACGGTAAAATGAGGAGATCAAAGCCAGCGCTCAAGTCTGTACAGTAATTGTGACGCGACAGCCATTAAACTGTTAGCTTAGCTTAGCGTTAAGAACAAAAGCAAAAGGAAAGTAGTGGTAATCATTTCCTTTTCAAAATGAAAGGTTTAAATAAACATAACACATGGTGATTAATTTTATGTTAAGCTTCAGTTGTTCAGTTTGTTATGAACTACTAAAAGGGGAATTCCCCCTCGGTTTTTCCCATTTTAATCCTACTAAAAGATTTCTTTTTGTTTTTTGGGGAGGAAGTTCCTTTATTCAAGTGAGTTAATATACTACAGACATTGTAATGTGCTAATTTTGGGCAATAAATATAAAACTGTGCAACAGTCTGAATCCTTTATTTTGTAAAATATTTTTACTCCAAGGATTTAAATTACAAAAAAGTACTCTTTCTTAAGGTCTTTTAAAGGGTTTTTTTTGTTGTTTTTTTTAACATTTGCTGCCTTTTCACCCATTTTCAGTCCAGTCCTTGTACCTGACCATTTTCAGAGGAATGCTTTTTGTTGTTGTTGTGAAGCCACTTATATCTGACCTATGACTAGGGTTGCCAACCGTCCCTTAAAAAACGGAATCGTCCCGTATTTAGAAACAAAAGTACACGTCCCGTATTGAGCTAATAAGGGACGCACTTTGTCCCGTAATACAGTGAGAATCAAAAGTAGTCTATAACTTTTAATGGAATTAACACTTTGTTTGAAAACATAATTCCCAGCCCCTCTCCTGCTTTGTGACCAATGAGCTGACAGCACACTTATGACAATTCGAGTATGACAAGTCAGATTACCGCTCATCTCATTGGTTGAGGAAAGGTCGCTTACGGAGAAAATACCGGAAGACAACCGATGACCACAACAACAAGCATGGCCAACAGGGGAACAAACGCCGACACTGCGGTGCAAGTCTCGGACGGCACACTGTGCGTCCATAAAATGAAGGTTATAACAGAAAATCTGTCGCTCGCTCTCTCTGTCTTTCACTCACACAGACACACCACCACCATCAACTTTGCTAAATTGCTAATGAAAAACATGATCAGGCAGCTGTGATTGAGCAGCAATGTAAATCCAACTATTTTCACGGTTGTTGTGGTCGTGATAATTTTGTGATGCCACATGGAAAAGGCTCGGATGAGCTTTCCAAAGTTCTACAAGTTGTGCCTCCATCGCTTGTGTCCAGATCACACGCTGCACAGCTGTGCTGCAACGTCTTTTTCACCGACGTTTACGTGTTTGCGCGTGAGCAGCTGTGGTGACACCCTCACGAGCGATTGATGATCGGGAGCTGGTCGTGAGGTGTTAATCGCTTCTCGTTACCCCACGTATACTACACGACGCACGATGAAGGCCAAAATCGGGCTGATCACCAAATCGGTCGCACGACTCAAAGATCGGCTCAAAATGGGCCAAAAATCGCACAGTGTAAGCCCAGCATTAGAGCAGCAATGTTTGTTCCCCTCAGAGAAAGAAAAAAAAAGGCTGCAAAAGTACAGGGAGGACTGGGAAAAGGAAAACACCTGGCTGGAAAAGTGCACTATAAAGCGCACTGCACTGTGTGCTGGCGCACTTTTTCCATAGGCATGCTTCTATTGGTGGGCACATGAAGAACATGAGGGGCGTGAAAGCTCGGGGAACCCTTTACCAATTTTTTGTCCGCCAGGCCATGGCAGAAGCAGATATGGTATGTAAACACTGGTTTGTTTTTTTAAAACCCTCTGGTTAAGGTTAATATGGGCATGTGCAGTGAATATCAGGGCTATGTGGCCAGAAGTGTAATAATATAATTTATTTTGTGTAATAAACAACTGCAAGGATAGATGATTACAACAAATAGATCACTAATACATAAAAGTAATACATAGATGAATAATGATGATGAGTTAAGATGCGTAATCATGGGAACAAGTGGGTTTACAAACAGGAGCAGCTGATTAGCTTTAGAAAAGCTGAAATAATACCTCAACTGAAGCCAACTGTACTAAATGCACTAAATGTGCACTGTTACAAGAATATTTTTCGTTCTATTGCTTTCTATTAATTTATATAATTTTAAGTTAAGTAGGACAGAGTTCTTTTAAAGAAAGATTTACTTATATTCTCAAAAGTTAAGCATGACAGGCTTCTGTTTAAGAAAGAGACCTGTTTTACTGTGTTAATGTTGTCATTGTGAGCTAAAAATAAATGGCTAAATGATCATTTGTTTCCCATATGGTCATATCACAAAGAATATGCATCTGCTTAAATCAAGTTCAAGTCAAATGGTTAAAAAATAATTTCACACACAAAAAAAGAGCTACCACACTGGGAAGGGTGAAGACAACTGGGTTGCCCGGCCCTGGCCACGAGGTGTCCCTTATTTATTTTTCAGGGAGTTGGCAACCCTACCTATGACTCATTGAAGCATTAAAAAGCCATAAAACTCAAGTAATGAATCATTGTTCTTTCTGTGCATAACTTAGCAAAGAGACAGTTTTTTTCCCCCTATCTTTAGGAACTTTGTTACTAGCCGCCTGTCAGAAAACACACTGCTTCTTTACTTGAATCTAATACCAAACAAATAGCAGTTTGACAAACATAAAATAGTATTTTTGACAAACACGGTAATTCCTAAAGAGATAGCAGAAAATGGGCCATGTTGCTTAGTCTGTCCTTAAAGTTGAGGAAACTAGACAAGTGGAGAACAAAGGAATAGGTAGCACAACTAAAAAACATATCTACAGCAGATTAACAGCATGTGAAAGTCTTATCCTTAAGAAACAGAAAAAAATCCAGCAAAAACCTGAGAGATGCATCTGGCCCTTCATTTGATCCATCACGGGGAGAACATGCAAACTCTGCACAGAAAGATCCCCACCTGATGGTGGGATTGAACTCAGGACCTTCTTGCTGTGAGGCTAACCACCATGCCACTGTACTGATCCATCTACTGTTTGCTAAAAACTCATCATAAATGGTCTCAGTGGTAGGGTGGCTGTCAGGATGCCATTCCTAAGGGTAAGAAATGTGGGAGAAGACTGAGGTATGCCAAATTCTAACAGGTCTTACTGAGTAACTAACTCCAATCTGAAAATGTATCTATAACCATCTGTAAAGCATGGTGGAGGGGAAGTCATGGTTTGGGGCTGTGGTGTTGGAGATCTTGTAATCGATTGGCTTATGAACACAGAAGCATATCATCAGATTTTGATCCACCATTTCACCATCCACCACCAGTTGGCAGTGGTTTCACTGTTCAGCATGATAGTGATCCCAAACACACTGGCAGTTACAAGCATAAAACACACACAGGAGCTCTATCAATCATCTGGGCCTCCCCAGATCCCAGACCTCAACATTACTGAAGCAATGTGGGATCGACTTGAGAACAAAAGGCAGAAAAATCCAAAGAAGAGCTTTGAATGTCCTTCAAGAATGAGAACAGGCTGTGCTGAAGAATAAAGGTGAAAAAACAATGTGCATGTTTGCACGTTTCAATAAGCTGCTGTACCAATTTGTCATTTTCCTAGTAGCATATTTTAAAGATTGAGGTATCTCGAGACTTTTGCACAGTACAGGACTCTTTTCTTACCAACGTCTAGGTGCTTCCCATTCAGATGTTTAAAGTCTGTCCTACTTCTCTTAAGCATGTTATTGATGACAGTAATTTTCTCTTGTTTTTTTTTTTGTAGCGTTCAAAATGATTGTCTTGTAGCGTAAGACAATCACACAGACTGAAAACACATTTAGCCAGATAATTATCGCTCCACTTAAGAGGCTGAAACTGAAAGTGAGAGTGGTTGTAATGTTTAATAATCACTTGCAGCATGAAATCTAAACATGGCTTCGACAATTGGTGCTCGGTAAACTCTATGTTCTTTAAACTGGAAAAAAATGTTCAAATAGACTTTGAGTCACAGTTTTACCATCGCTATCAAACTGGTTTAAAAGAAACCTTCAGAATTTCATAAATGTGGTGTCGTGTGGATTCAAGAGGCAAAGCTATCATGGATCATCTGTGGTGTACCGAGTCAGACACATTCTTTGCTGCTACTCTGTAAGCACAGACCAAGCATGTAGCTTGCAAAATATTTTTTTAAAAAGGAAAAGAAATAGGCATTTGTATGGTACAGTGGCAACAATCTGCAACATTTATCGCGTTTTCCTGAAGCACCGTTCATGCTTCGTACTTTTAATAGGAATGACCACCCCCGACTTAAAAGCAGCCATAGAGGAGAAGCAGCACCATTTGGTGTCATTTTTGGGGTTTACTCCATCAGAGATGATGAGCATTTGCTCTTTTTATACTATACTACTATCAGGAGATGTGTTATCTATTAGGTGCCAAGTCTTTAACACAGGAACTGTTTCTGGCCAGGTCCGTGTGTATCGTTTAGGATTTTGTAGTAAGTGCTGTCACAGTGCCCGGTGTCCATTGTGTGTAAATGACCCTCATGGTGAAGTTCAGAGAGTTCATGTACAGATTAAGTACTTTCACTCTCTGCAGCTGTAAACAGAGGGCAGTGATGCAGAACACCCAGGACGGGCATCAATGTAATGAGCGCACTCAACTCGCTTTTATGGACTCTGCCTTCATAAACGCTGAGAAATGTATTCAGACAAAGTGTGCAGCTTTTTCCTACCATTCAACAGTGTGAAGTGCCAGAAAACACTTGGAAAACACACATTTGTGATTTTAGAAATGATTGCATGGTAGATTCCTTTTCACCTCAGAATGGTTGGATTTCATTAAGAGTTCAAAACAAATCCACTTTGCATTAAGACTAAAAAGAACCTGTAGAGCTGTGAGTCTTCTCTCTTTCGTTTTTCAAAAGCAGGAAACTCTCACACCCCATTCAATTCAACTTTTTATTAAAGACATTCTTTTAACAAATATCAATCAGTATTTTTATGCAGTGCTTGATGCAGAAAACGGCTCTTCTGACTGCACATTCCTCACACATCAGGTGACGACTCAAACATCCATGTGACCCCCTTGTTAGGGTGACTAAAAGACCCCTCAATATGTGCTTCGAATTGATCAGCACTGTCCCTTTAAGCAGGCCAGCATGACAGTTGTAAAACTAGGTACTTCCCAGCCACAATGTAGAGCACTACAGGGGCCCAGTCAGGGTGTATCCGTGTCCTCTCAAACAAAAAAAAAGAAAAAAAAAAGGGGGAAGTAGATACTACTGAAAACCTTGCAGTATGTTGTGTGTGTTTGCTCCAGTAAGATGCTGTGAAACTGAATCCAGCACGGTCTGCTTCCACCTTTGCATCCTTCCTAGTCAGATCATGTGTCGGTGCAGAAGCTGCAGAAAGATCTGGCCGGCATGGGGGGTCTGCAACACCACCATCACAGCAGCAGCAGAAGCCTGCAAAACACAGGGCAGACAGGAGCGAGTCAGAGTCCCGATGTGACTGTTTGTGGACAAACCTTAGTTTCATAATGCAAGTTATCAAAAAAAAACTTTCAACTCTGTAAATGAGCTGTCCTTTCATTATGACTCGGGAGTCAGTGCTAAATTTGCTGTGAAATTCAGATGAGAGCGGGGAAAGTTTAACACTCACACATTTACCCAAAGCTCAGTTTATCTATCAAACAGTACACAAGATTAAGATCGAAGCTTTAAGGTTTCCAGTTAGCACAAGTAAATGATCTAAATAAAGTTAAGCTCTACTCTTCTTTTTGGGAACTATTAAAGCTGCATTGAGCTCAAAGGTGGAGTCACAAAACTGCCAGAATTTGAAAATAAATAGCCTCCTTTTGCAGGTGTCACCTCTTTGTTTTGAGCGGGTTCTTCACACAGGTTAAAAATACATCAGTTCTGACTTCTGGTGAACCCAAATCACCCTGATATGCTTCCTGCAATTAACCTGTCGCACCGCCACATCTTACATTTTATGTCCACAGTGCCCCCTCATGAGTTTGACCCTCCAAAGCCTGGATCTAGCTCATTACACTGTAATGCATTACATACAGGATTGCAGTGTGCTGACAGATTGCTGATGTTTCTGTCCAGACGAGCCAAAACCCACATTAATCAAATCGTACCTGCAATAAAAATGCATAGAAGCAAGTAAGCAGAGATAATCGGCCAATCAAATGACTCAATTATGTCAGCTGACATCAATTAAACAGCGCCAAACTTGAGTTTAGCTTCAATCCCAGACATAAGGAAGTTTCAGTGGCTGAATGTAATCAGTTGTTGTTAAATCTAGGCCCTTTAAAATTAAAAACAAGTTAAAAGTAATATAGATCTATGACATGCAGGACTTGGGTCTCTAGCGTGACCTGCTACACCACCGTGGATATGAATCAGTACAGACGAGAGATAAAAACTAATTTGTGTTCAAGGACATGCAAATAGGGTGGGAAATTCACGTCTTGACACTCAAATCAGTAGATCAGAGGCTGTGACTACTTCACAAACTACCTTGAGACTGTGTTGAAATGATTGTATAATGCTCTTGAATCATAATTTAACCAATACACTGAGATCTGCTTTTTATTGGCCGGTTATTATGAACATCAAGCTCAAACTAATCCAGTCTAAACAATTTCAAGCCCCTAAACACAGCATTTTCTATACGTTTTGGCCTTTACTTCACATGTAAGGGCATGGAAAATGGAGCTTTTTAAAAAATTCCTGCATTCACAGTGGGTCTTGCAATGTCAACGGTACACTACTTTATCGCCTTTTTGACGTCAGACTGTCCTCTGTGTTATTGTTTGATTTCTTCTGATTGGCCAGCGTCTTAAAATGGTTAAGGTTGCTTTGGCATCAGATACATTAGTACAGTACAGTCAACGGCGGTTATGGACCACAACCACTCGTGAATACTTGACATCCTCTCTAAAAACGCGTAGAACCCAGTGGCGCCAGTGTCCAGCAGCCTCGCCTCTGTCAGTGCGCCCCAGGGCGGCTGTGGCTACAATGTACCTTGCCATCACCAGTGTGTGAATGTGTGTGTGAATGGGTGGATGATTGTGTATAGTGTAAAGCGCTTTGGGGTCCTTAGGACCAAGTAAAATGCTATACAAATACAGACCATTTACCATAGAACTAATTAAATTTTCCTGGGAGCTCTGTGTTTGGAATTTGCAAATTGGCGAAGGTTTTAAAGAAAAATAAAATACATTTTATTTCTATTTTGCTGTGTTTACATTAATATTAATATTTGATCATCAGTAAATACATCAGTGCATGTTTGAGGTATAGTTTTAATTCCTCCCCCAAATTATTAATTTATTACAGTTCATCTGGCTACCTACAGAACTTAAGCCCCTTTTCTATTAGTACCTACTCGGATCGACTCTGCACGGTTCACCACGGTTTTAAGGATTTTCCGTTAGGTCACAGTACCTGGTATCAGGTACTTTTTAGTACCTTCACAATCTGGGGTTCCAAGCGATTCAAGCAGGTACTAAAATGTGAGATTCGGTCAATGACGTCACTTGATGAGTCATGAGAGCGTCTCGTTCATGAAAATAAAAACTGTGGTCCTCCGAGTCTGACGAAAAGCCACAGACCGAGCAGCAGGTATATCTCTACGTCCAACTTTGTTGTAGCGTTTGTGTTGCATACATCACGGGACGCTCAGCAGGATTGCCATGATGACATCCACACACATGAGGTAGTACTAGATTATAACGGAAAACCAGCCGTGGCGAGTCGATCCAAGTAGGAGTAGATGCTAATGGAAATCGTCTCTAGAGGATAGAAACAAAGTATTGTGATAGTATTGATCCAGTACCTTTACCAGCGCTGGTATCGATCTTATAAATATTTGGATCAATCCGCCCATTTTTTTTTTCTTATCATGAAAGTGTAAAATCCCTGCTTAAAAAAAAACACCTGTAGACAAAGGTTTATTGATTAGACTGTGCACTCCTTTGGAGGCTTTCATCTTTGGTATTACTAGACAAAATTACATTAGGTCCCTAAAAAAAACATCTGCTTTCAAGATTTTGTCATTATAAGATCATTTAATGCACGATTTAATCAAATGTGATAGTTTAAATGGCATTTGCATCATTTTAAATGCATTTCTTTAAAGTTCAAAACACGTTTGCGACTTTTACGAGTTCAAGGATCAAGTGAAACCGAAGCTCTTTGTGTTTGGACAAAGCTTCTAATAAAGTTTCTCCAGCTGTAACTAAATAAACTAATGAATTTGGCGAACAAGCACTCAGGCAGGCAGTTTAGTGTAGCTTCTAGGTATAAAGCTGAAGGCAACATTATAAAAGAAGCAGCACAGTGTTGCTGGGACTGCCACAGTCTTCCTCCACTTCCTGTCACTGCCCCTGATGGGGCATTTACTCAGGAATCTAAATCTGCCAATCACATGATGAAGGCGTTGAGTCACCTTAAGCTTGAGTAGGTTGCTTAAAAGAAAAACAAACCTCCAACAACAACAGTCTGGGACATCACCTTTTTTCTTTCGAATGGAAAAACTAACAATAAACGGTTTTGCTTGTCCATAGAGGGTGTTTCATGAAAACAACTGGTGTAAATATGTCTCACACATCAGAAAACCTTAAAATAATAAAACCGACACCACCACATGATTGGTTGGTGTTAGACGTCAACGCGGCACAACACTGGTGTAATCATCAAAGGTCTGGCTCTAACCTGCCTAACCACTTTCATCACTACAGCCCACAGACACCTGCCAAATTAGTTTTTTTTTAATAAGCAGAAAGGAAATCAAAAAAGATGCAACCAAACTCTAGGTTGCATTTTCCCCTTATCTTTTTAGTTTTATCTGAAATGATAAGTGAGTGAATGTGTGGTGACATCAGATTAAACTTATAGCTATGCCTTAAAAGCACTTAAATAACAGAGGATCTTGTCACTCTGACATATTTGGTGCTTCCATCATTGCCCTGTTATAGAAGCGTTACACGGTTCACACAGTGGTTGGCTCCCCAGGCAGCTGAGCGGTTGCTAAAGCAGGAAAGCCACGTGTCTGTGAAAATGTATTTCCAGCGGGTGACTGAGTGTTAAAAGGAATGTGGGCGAGGTTGTAACCAACACGACCCGGCTGGCACCGTGCCCCACTGCCTATTCACGTGATCTCACCCCTATTTGCAGTTTGGTATCTGAGTGCAGCTGAGTGATCCCACCAGCAGAGTGTCATATGTACCTTTATAGTAAGCGTTATGGAGAGGCTGGCGCTGCGTGCTCATATCTGGCTCTGATGGTGTACGGCACTTTCATTTATGCTCTGACGCTATTTATACTTTATAAGCAGCGAACTAACCGCAGGTATAACACTGAGGCATGCAGCCCGAATGACATTTCCCACAGTGACTTTGTTGCACTGCGGGAAATCCCATTCATCTGATGTTGAATAAACCAGGTCAGTCATTTGATAACAGTGGCGCTGGAAGGGAGTCACGTCTACAATAGGTCACAGAGAGAACTAGTTGGCTGAGGTCCACCAAAAGTCAAATTCTGCGCTATGAATTCTCAGCAGGGGCAGCACGGTGGCGCAGTGGTTATCACTGCTGCCTCACAGCAACAAGGTCCTGAGTTTGACTCCACCATATGTGTGGAGTTTGCATGTTCTCCCTGTGTTTATGTGGGTTCCCTCCGGGAACTCCAGCTTCCTCCTACAGTACAAAGACATTTACCTCAGTCTTATACGTGGGGTTAGTTTGCTGCTTATAAAGTATAAATTGTCTAAGAGCATAAATGAAAGTGCCGTACAATTTGCAATTCTAAATTGTGTTGTCTGTCTCTCTGTGTTAGCCCGATGGATGGATGGACTAGTCAGCGCTACAAGCTGCACATTAGCTGTCAAATCTAACCGATCTTTTAAAAACATTCATTCATTCACAAGCTTCCAGCCTCACCGTGCAATGGAATTCCAATATGTTCTTCCAATATGCGCACTGCTTCTCTACCTTAAATAAATAAACTAATTAGCAGAAAGTTATTAGAAGGTTTTACTTGTATGTGTTATTTTCATCTTTCATGTATAAATGAAGGTCGTTTAGAAGACAGATTAATTCTCTATAATCAAATTTTAAGCCATTAAGGAGGCTTACGTTTGGTTGCGTGATGCCATAAGCTAGATAACTTACTCTTCAGACCCTCGCATTTTCAAAAATGTGAGATTAGGACTCGCTACAATTGATTTCTTTGTCGCCATGTCAGAGATAATTTCTTTACCTTGTGACTCTGCTTTTAAAGGATTTACAAAAGCTAGAATAGATCTCAGTCTAATAATTAAGAATCATTGCGTGCAGAGTCTTGTCACTCAGCAGACATCTGTCAGCGCAGCAACATTATATGTTCCTCTGCTGATTGTCTCTTTTGGGCGAGGACACCTCAAAGAGACATTATGCAACTCTCCCATAGTTTTCTGTTAAGGACTGTTTTAATAATGGTTTGGATTTATATAGCACTTTTCAAGGCACCTTACAATGCCACTATTCGTTCACTCTCGCATTCACACACTAGTGGAGGCAGCTACGGTTGTAGCCACAGCTGCCCTGGGGCAGACTGACAGAAGCGAGGCTGCCATATCGCGCCATCGGCCCCTCTGGCCAACACCAGTAGGCGGTAGGGTAAAGTGTCTTGCCCAAGGACACAACGACCAGGACAGAGAGCCCGGGGTCAAACCGGCGACCTTCCGGTTACAGATACGCTTCCCAACCCCCTGAGCCACGGTTTCATCCACCCTAACCATCAAAACATTATCAGAAACGGTCTTAGTGGAAGGGTGGCTGTCAAGAACCTATTCTTAAGAACAGGGAGCTCAAAATCAGTGGCAACAGGTCTTATGGACTGATGAATCCAACTTTGAAAAATTGAAATTGTCGCCAGTATGGTTGGAGGTCATGAGAGGTACGACAGTGAGTGTCTACAGCTATCTGTATGCATGGTTTGGAGCTGCATTTAAGGCAGTGGTGTCGGAGAACTTGTCAGAATTAGTGGAATTAGAGAAAACTACCATCACATTTTGAGATCCCATGCAACAACACTGATCACAAACACAGTGCCAATTCGGTAAAAGCATACATGGGTAGAAGAAGTGTGTTGGAGCACTGTGGGATCACCGTGACAGAGAACAGAGCAAAAAGAGCTTTGAATGTCCTTCAAGAAGCCGGGAGAAATATTTCTAAACACTATTTAAAGAAGTTACAAGAAAGTTCTCCTAAGAGAACAAAGGTGGTCTTACAAAATATCGACTTTTGAGTTCATCAGAACTGTACAAACTCTGCCTGATATCCTGTATTTGCAGATGCTTCAATAAATTGCGGCTCCAATTTCCCATTTTCCAAACAACATATCAAGAAATAAGAGGTGTCTCAAAACATTTGCACAGTACTGCATACCTACATAAAACAAAATACATAAAAAAAATCATGTAAATTGCTTCTTCTTTGCTACCTTTAAAGATAGTAAACAACAAAACTGTATCACAGCCAACATCTGGTGACAAACAGCTTTAATTCTGAGGTGATTCTGGTCCAGTCAGAGTCTGAAGTTGTGTTTTAATCCCTAATCTTTCCATAATTACGGATTATGAATTTGCCTCTGTTTTGACTCATGTCTTCAGTTGTCTCAATAGGAACAGCTACTCATGTTTATCCACCTACACAGCTGCTTGGATCTCGCCCATCTCACTGGAGGATATTCAGATTCTAACACACTTCACAAATTGGTTGTCAGTAATTTGGATTTATGTTGATTTATGTTGATTTTCTTATGTTGCGTACATACTTGGCTACACAGATAATTAAAACGAAAAATCACAGACAAATCGAAGGCAACTGAATTTTCTTCCCTCGCATTCACCTAAGTTCATCTGCTTCACACTACCCGAACGAAACGTCTGCCCCTTAAAACTCATCCCACTCCAGCTGCTTAATGTCTCTGTTGTAACTTGAACCGACAGGAATGTAAAAGAGTGCCGATGCCAGCGCGATCTGCGACCTATCCATCACCGACAACAAGCTCATTACCCAAAAACCTCTTGAGCGGAGCTGCGAAACAGGAGGGCACCGGGGGAGGTGAAAGGTCTGACCTGGACTTTCCTGGGTTTGCAGGACCACCCCGAGCACAGCGAGATCTCAAAGCCAGACGAGAGCACCCGTCTCCTGATTCGACGTGACGTATATAATATTTACGTTTCAGATGCATAAGCCTCCCCGGGTGCAGCAGGGGATCCTCGTCACTTAGCACCGTGTGATGCTGAGTTCAGGGCCAGGCAGTCCTCGAGAGCTCCAGCCTCATTAGCGATCTGTGTTTCCGAGATTCACCAACTGACGCTGACCGACAGCTGCTCCAGAGGAAAGCCAGCGGGCTGAGAGAGCGCTTCCTAAAAAGAAAAAAGAAAAAAAAAATCACCCTTTCACAAAGCAGAGGCTTCATCTCACACTGTGACGCTCTAATTTCAGTGGAAGTGTGCTACACTATCCTTTCTCTGCCAAACCAGAAATAAATTGGCTCAGACTTTTCAGCTGCTCTTTGTAATGAGTCAGCGTTGCTAATGTTTCCCTTCTCACAGAAAAAAAGAAAAGAAAAGGGGGACCACACATATGAAAAACTGTGGGCATTTCACTTAGCTCTTCCTGCCTCTCTTTGACTCTTATGAATGGGTACAAATGAGACCACAGGGAGGAATGAATGCGCCTTTTTCATATCTTTGAAATCAGCTCAATCAGATAGATACTAACAGCTGATGGAGGCAGTGTGTGTCATATCGAGCTGCTATGAAGTTCAAGGTGTAAGAAGAGAACCCCCAACACCCGCCTTCAGCATCTTTTTTTCTTTACACGAGGAGCCAGTGAAGTCACCACAGCTGCTGCCTCTCTGCCACAGAGGCCGAGTGAAAGGTCGTCCCTCCAGCTGAAGGTTGTAAATTCAAGACGTAAAACGGGAAAGACGCGCCACTAAACAGGTGCAGGAGCAGAATGAATGGTCACCCGGGTTTTTTCCCCCCCCCCCCAATCTCAGAACGAGCAAGGACAAAGAGGGGGTGAAGCGGGCGTGTTCAGACTCAAGCAGCGATAGTCCTTCATGAAACCTTGGATTGTCTCATTTTGGAGCAGTACTTTAAAAAAGAAAAAAAAAATCATCATAATAAAACAAAACCAAACATCCCTATCTGGCACATACAGGAAACATGAGGTGTTCGGTGAAACCTTAGCTGAGTGATTTAAACCAAAAGGAAAAACCGTGGTGAGATATGACACCAGAGCTACATCTAATGAAAGTGATCACTAGTGTATATGGTAGTGATCGCGGTTGTATATTCCAGTGTGGACTGGAGCACATGAATAATGCATGAATGCGTATTTTGTTGTCGGGTGGGATTTTCTATCATTAATCTGCCTGCTGATCCACATTTATTTCCACGTTACTCGACAGCTCAGCGTCGTTACTCAAAGTCGGCCGGCGCAGTCTGAGATATTAGTTTGAGCTGTCCTTTGAAAATAACTTTGCACTGATAGAGATTTGTGTGGATAAACTGTAGCGTCTCTCCTTAAGGTGACATCTCAAACCACATCTATCTTGTGTGAATATTAAGCACAAGGGTCTGCTGCGATCAGCCTGGATTCACTTTGATTAAAGTTAATTTTTTCTTCTTTTGCAGTTCATACGTTATTCAAAAGCCCCCAATTAGACGTTTGTGTCTCATGTACGATCACAAGTTTACAGCGTGTGTTTACTGCGATGCCCACCAACAGATCTGTCGTAACACCTCTACCTTAACTGCCTTCCATCTCCTCCCTTGACTGATTACCAGGTTGCGTTCAGGTGGAGTATTAGCTGAAGCAACACTAAAACATGGCGTGCAACTGCGGTTGTGACGTCACCGTTGGCGCGAAAACTAGCTGCTGCCCAGCTTCTCCCCACAGATGACACAGTCCGGTTGAGGTTGCTTGCACAATAATCTCTACTCACTATTTTCCGCTTTTCTTTAGGTGATGGGCCATCATTCATGTGCCAAGCTGCAACTGCGAATACAGAAAAAAAAATGCATTCTCATCCAGGAGTGTCACACAGTGCCGATGTGACGTGTCTCATCGTTACGAAAAAGCCGTCTAATGGCAGTGTTGACAGCTGAGACAGAACTACTGTTTTTTAGAGAATGGCAGAGTTTGTGAGGTGGGTGGAGAAGCCAGGAGACGTTTCACTTCTCCTTTTATCCACATGCCCATCTGTTCCTTCATGTGACTATTTTCTAAAACTCTTGCCATCTTTCAGTAATAATGTATGTTGTCACAAAGCCCACAACACACTGGCGTAGGGGTTAATAAGCCGTGCGCACTCCATACAAATTCAGGCGTCTGAATTTTCCTTTAAAAGTTCAGGACTAGAACTCATAAACAGAAGGTTTATTCTTTATCACCTGATTCGGGTCTCCATCTCTTCTCTAATTGCCAAAATTACTTTAAGTCTGCATTTCTTTTGAAAGGATTAATGCTCGAGTCAAGGTGCCCCTTCTCCAGACCAGCAGAATACCTGCAAAAGCTGCTTTAACATGCATAAACTGAGATAGCAGCAAACTAAAAATCAAATCTATTACTTCCGGTGAGTGCTTCACATGATGCTGGGATCAAATGAGGACCCTTTTATGCTTCAGGAAATGTTTTATTAACCTATTTTTATTGTGAAGGTTAACTGAACATACGCGGATAATGCAGCAAACATCCGAGAATCTTTAAAGCCAAACTACCAATTTGGGGTCACCTAGAGGACGCCAGGTCATAATCTAACTTGACAAACCACTGGCTTTGTCCACATTGTGCTTTGTTTTACTGACTTCCTCTGCTAATGAGTACATTTGCGTGAAATTGTTCTATGACACAGTAGAAATAGTTGTAAGAGGGATATAATTCATATGGTCACGCTGATACTGTTCCCGGTGACATTCGTGGAATTTCTTCCTGTTTATTCTCCTTTCATCTCCACATCCAGTCATTAAGAAACATCCTACACAAATCCAATAAAGGAACAACCAGCCCTCACATTAGCATGCTGATGCAACAGTGCTTATTTCCTGCCTTAAGAATGACACCATTATCATCCTCAGATAACCAGCAATAAAATTAAGTTTGGGTCTTTCCACTGCTTTTAGGCCCCTAATTTCCCCTAATGTCCTAACGTAAGAGAAACATGCTTAAAGAGTTCAAACTTTAGAAAACGTTTTCATGAAAACTCTCCTTCTCACCGTCAGCTCTGACATTTTCCATGATGTCAGTTCTTCTGATTGACCCAACCGTGAACCATGTGATGCTGTAGATAATGAAGCTGCACCGTGTCTGATTTTTCCCAACGTCACGAGGAATTTCATGTATTTTTGTGCCCAGAGGGCAAAAGCAGCAGCAGCAGCTTCAGGAAGACACGGGAATAAAGCGGAAGCAGTCAAGGCATGAATTTCATACCAATGTGACACATGACAAATGAACTTCACAAGAGATGAAAGATCTGATTACTCAGATTTTAATAACGAAGGATCGCTGCGGTAGCCAAAGGGGAGAAAAAAAAGCATCTAAAGAAGCCACATGTGTCCTGATGTGAAATTTATGAATTGATAAAGCAGTAAAAATGTTAAGTTTAGCTGCACAACTTCCTCTAATGTAGTTCCAGTGTTTTTTAAGGGTCATGACCTTCTGACCGCACCGTCCGATAAGTCAATCAGTGGACTGCGTGACAGACTTTAGATAAAATGTGGAACATGCAAACCAAAAGCACACAAGCAAACAAATGATTATTCATTCATTGATTTTATCGGCCACACATATGTGCAACGTATGTCTGCATACAGATTTACAATTAAAAATTTCCCGATGGCAACGGTATCAAACCACCCATCTTCTAATGAAATGAATGAAAAAGCGTTTTTTAAAAGAAGACAGTTTCGTTTTTTCTCTAAGTGTGTAAACGATCGAATAATTTTCAAAACATTTGTACATGTGAATTTCCCCAGAGTGCGAATAATAGAGTTTGCATCTATTGGGAGAAATTCACCTTTTCTTGGTTTCATTGTGTTAACCAGTAGGTTCAAACCTCCACCCAGGATTGGAGCCTCTGTTTGCCCCTCCTGACGTCTCCTCCTCACTGCCGTTTCTGCCAAATGAAAAGAAGCAGCTCGGCAGTCAGAGTGAATCTGATTCAGTGTGAGCAGCCTGCTGCCATCACTTTTGGTGCTGTGCGTTCACTAGTTTCACTGTACCTTGTGTGTCTTGTGATGCTACTTTGACTGTGTGCAGTTAACCGTGCACACATCTAATTGGTCTTGAGGCAATCGATTTACTAATTTGTCTACTAGTTTCAGGAGACTGGGGCCAGGGATATATTTTCCCACCGTTTGTGTTACCACCTGGCTCAAAAGACCCAACATAATGTGGATAGCTCAAATAAAACATGGGTTTTATTTGAAATGACTTCATAATCTCCACTCACAAATGTTTTTGGTTAGGTAAGGCAGGTGAGTTGAAGACCGTTACAGCAGTTAAAGAAAATGGCTGAGATTATAGCTATTTCTGGTTTATTCCTGTTTCGAGCATCATTTATTGGCCTTTAGTTCTCCTGTTTGCTGTAGGATGTAACAGTGGTGGTGTTGGAGAGAAATCTACTCAAACCATGCTTCTGCTTTTTTAAATTCTTGTTCATTTTAAGATGCTGCTTGACGTGCTCTGAAAATAATGTGAAATTTCAGGCATGATTTTTTCTTTCGGGTTCATTGGAGGCGTGACCACATGCAGATTACTTTTCTCATTAATATACGAATGCATGTTTGTCTTACGTTTGCAGTGATGCGTCACAAATGCATAGATAACTACCCCAGCTGTCTTTTATCTTTCAGTTACGTCACACCCTCTATACTTGAAAGGTGTGGTCATGTTATCTCCACCTAAAAATGCTTCTACGTCACTTTTGAAATGCCGACCTTTGGTTGATTGTGAAAAACAGAAAATGTATTCAGGTTCACCTCATAAACTCAGAAATCTATGTCGAACTTTCACTAAAACATTTTTTTAATGATCACACTGCAAAACGTCCAGTCTTCAAAACTCCTTAAGAGTCAAAAACAACAGATGAGGCGGATTGATGCTAAATGTATCCCATTTGATACTTCTACATCATTAATTTTTCCTATTTTGTCACCTGAAAAATCGCAAATAACCTAAAAAATTATATAGATTTTAAGCAATGAATAACAAAAACAACAGCTGGATGAAGAAAATATCCCAAATTAAAACTCAGGCAAATTAATATTTTATTTCTTTTTTTAAATTTGTTAGGTTCAATAGACACAAAAGAATTCATGACTCGGTCTTTAAACTGTTAAATTGGTGACATTTTGCTATTAAAACCATGATTTATTACGATATTAATGCTCAAAGTTGGTCAAAAAAAATTTGTTAGATTGTGGAAAATTGTGGCAAATGCACACTTTGATGCAACTGGAAAAATGTTCACGATATGGAGATAAAATGTTAACTTTTAACTGAAATTTGCTCAATTTTATATAGATTTTTTTTTAAAATTTAGATGGGTTTTGTCTTTGTTGACAGATTTGAAGTAAAAACAAGACAGGAAACGAGGGGAGGATACGCAGCAAAGGGCCACAGGTTGGACTCGAACTCGGGCCTCTGCATTTAAGCCATGGGGCGAATGTCACCCTGCTCGACCAGTTAGCTAAACTGGCACCAAAAAAAAAAAAAATCATAATTTATTCAAATCATCTCACTGTCACCAACAAACTGATCCAAACATTAAAGCAGTTATAGCAAGCATCCGCTGGCGGTCACTCAAAGACCCTCATTCTGCTGCAAGCCTGCTGCTTTAAGCAACAACCAATAACTAACCTGGCTTCACATGATGCTGGAGGCACTGCATTAATCAACAACTCAAGAGACATGTGAAACAGGAAGCTCTGTGTCCTCTGTTCAACAATAAGGACACAGAGCTGTGATTAATTGCTGCCTCTTGACCACCGCGCTGCAGGTTTAACGGACACGTTACTTCAGCTTCTTTTATCCGACTTGCAGAAGTAGGAGCGTGTCCTCTCATTCACTTCTTCGGCCTCTTTTGAACTCTCTCGAACATGCAAGGCTAAATATTTACAAGTCGGCCTTTGCTTGTTTAATGTTAAAGGCACACTCACACTGCAGAGTAAATGAATGAAAAAGCTGTAGACAAAACACCTCCAGCAGCTGATGAGTACCAGGCCACTTTACAGTTACCCACAGGCTCCCCACAGGTTCAACCTCCTTTTCAGGACATGAGAGACGGCGACCCCCGGGGAGGGGGAGTTTGCTCGGTTGGGGGGGCTCAGCGGAGAGGCGGGGCCCTGCTGACGCTGCTGTCTCTGTGAAAGGAGGCAATCTGTGCATTTAGAGTTGGGTCAGGGCCAAAGGGATTAAACCGAGGTGGGCTAGACTGCCATCCGAGGGCATTACACACAAAGACGACGAGCTATATGATGAGCTGCGAGCATGGCGTTCGTCAGGACGCAAGAATGAAGGCACGCAGCATTGAGGTTTCTGGATTTTCTTTCTTAATTGGCTCTTTCCTAAACCCCTCCCCCAAACTATCCAATCATAGATTTTCGCAATATATACAGTAAGTGGACACAGCAACTCTGCCAAGCATTTTATTAGCAGACTCACACTCAACATTTAGAGGTTCAAGGACGTCGTCTATTTCTACATTTTTGAAAACTCAAAAGAAAAAGTGTAAGAAAGTGATTAAAACTTTTTTTCTCTGCTCTGTTACCATAATCTGCTCAGCTAAGTAGCTTACTGTCCACAAAGCACACACTTTTAAGTCCTCAGGAACAGAGCTGGTATACGCTGAGTTTGGAAAAGTGGCTAAAAAAGTGGCGATGCAAACTGAACCCCCTCATTTAAAAAAGGCTGAAAAACTGTGAAATCTTTTTGAGGGTTGCTAACTCCATCCAGTGAGTCCTTTGCTGATCAGAAGTTGCTCCATTTGGTTCTAAAATTTGGAAAGTCTAGATGATTCATATTATTTGTCCTTATTTGAGTTTGTGGCAGTAGCAGCACAGCAATAAACTAAAAAAGCTATTTCCCCTGAACTCCACTGAGCTGAACAGCAGGAAATGACAGCAGTCCTTGTTCTGCTATGCAGCCTCAGAGAGCTCGGCACAGCAGCAAGTGAACCACTTCTCACCTCCTGCAGGTTCTGGTTAGAGATTTCCAAAGCAGAACAAGGACTTCTGTAGATAAGAGGGGAGAGACTCTCTGCAGTGACATACAGGACAACCGTAACAGTCACCAGGTCAGCTGAATAGTAGTGAAACATGATGCAAGAATATACCTGGGAAGCCCATCCAGGTAAAGTGAGAAGCACCACAATCATGTTGGTCAGAACCCAACAGAAACGATACTGAACGTGCTCTACGTAACCAAAGTGCAGAGAAACGTGAAGCATGCGGGTACTCCAGGGTGGGTTTTGTTTCCTGGCCATCATAAAATTTTATTCAAATGAATCAGGAAGGAAGTATAAACCAGCTTTAAGTCAGTAAATCCAGCTTTCGTTCAATGTTGTTCACATTTCATTCTGCAACAGCAAGAGAGTAAAAGATGGTCCTGGAGTTTAAGCAAGTGCCTTGAATTTTGTTTAATTGTATTCAACTTTAAGTTCCTTTAACACCAAATAATTAAAGTTTTTATAACCACAGGTGTAGTTTACAGCAGGCATATGTCTCTACCACTAATCTGATACCTGTGCATGCATTTATGTATGTAATACAAGTTCCACCTCTTAAAAAACAAAAGAATGGTGAATATGTTAAGCTGCAGGAGATCAGGCGCCCTCTCTACTCTTAGGATCCTTTTAGATATCCTCCTGAGACCCGAGCTCTTGTTTGGGTTTTTGATTAGTTGGACTTGATAAGTTTAAAAAATAAACATCATGTTTGAATAAAAAGTTGTTGTTGTTGTTTTTAATATATTTAATATGGGCACAAAGGCTAAAAGAACACAATGAAGTTTGAGGTACGGAAAAGCCCAAATATAATGTCCCCAAATGAGAATGCAGGCTCTATAAAACTCATAGCTAGGGCTGGATCAGGTGACCCTGAACAATCCCTCAGTTATGCTGCGTCTCAGGTTCCTGGGGGGACTTCCCATGATGCACTGAGCACTTCATTTCCATGCATCTCTTCTCACCCTGTACTGCTCGTCGTTAACTTTTTTTTATACTCATTCCTGTAGCGTGTATGTCTTGCTGTCCTTTTCCCCCCTCATCTCTAGAGCCTGGTAAAGTTTCTTCCTGTTAAAAGGGAATTCTTCCTTCCCACCTTCACTAAATTCCTGATCAGTGGATTGTATATTGCTACAGAGTCTTTATCTTCTAATATAAAGTGCCCTGAGGCTGCTGTGGTTTGGCAATAAACAAATAAAACTGAATCAAGCTGAATATGACAAGCTTGGACATTGTTTTGTTTTGTTTTTTGGCTAATGTGTGAAACTTTAATGTTACAAAATCGACTGATACCAACATCTGAGGACAAGATGAAGAAATTATTAGCAAAAGGTCTTTTTAAAGAGAATTTTTAAACAAAAAGGTATTTTTGTTAAAATATGTTTAAAAACATAAAAATTCCACATTTCATGAGTGTGGAAGAAGAAAAGTAGTGTTTGTTTTCAACATAATATAAGAAATAAAAGCAGGGAGAGGGATTTCCCTGGATGTTTTTTGTCTATCTTTGACTCACAGTTTTTTTTTATATAAATATGAAGACTTTGGTGTTCTTGCAACTGAAATAACAACTGAAAAGCAACACAGCTAAATAGCACTTCTGTGAAAATCTGACTGCATTTGAAGCGTTTAAGCTGCTTCCTTCTGCAATAAAGCAACAAAACTGCCTCCGTGACAGTTTTTTTTATCTCAATCATTTGGCAGCTTAAATAGTTGCTAAAATGGGTGAGAATTTGAGAGTTTTGGTGATATTTAGAATGCATGCTGCAGGAAAGAAAAACGGGGGAGGGGGGTAAGACTGAGAGGACAAAAGCATCTGAGCAGTGAAGGGACTCTACTCGCTTGTTTTTTAATCCTTTATCAGTTAACATTTGGAGATGCTGCTAATTCTCCATAAATGAAGCATCTGTTTCTCTTGCCAGTAAGTCGAAAAAGTGCCAAGATCAGTCAGAGAGTAGCAAGAGTTTAACCTCGGGGGTAAATGATCGATGGAAGTAAGCTACTAAACATCAGCTGTTGGGGTTTCACCAAATCTGTCACGAATGCTTTGGACACGGCTTATCAAAGTAAACCAACACATCAAAGAGTCTTTTTCTTTATGTGCTGCTGTTAAAACAGCTATAAAAAAAGAGAACTTCCTTTACACCTCGGGGCTTCGTGTAATGTTACAGTGCAACTGAGCAATCTCACACATAAGAACAGCAATCTAATCTGTGGTGAATCAGCAGCAACTGAAAAAAGTCCCAGCCTGCTTCTCTACGATAGTGAAAAGAACAACAGCCATCAGCAGGAAGAGGAAACAATGTCCAATGTCACCACGGGAGGATGAGGCCCGCTCAATTCTCCAAATCCGAGTGTGAAACAAAAGATTCCATTTGTGCGTTTACAACAATTAATGGGGAGTTTTAAACCGTCGCCTTGATCCGAGATGTGCACAATTTCTCGTGAATCTTAGACAAGCGCGGACAATCTGCTGTGTGAATGAAAGGCTCACGAGACGTGGCAGAGCACAGACGAGGCATTTTTCCAGCCTGGTGCTGAATTTGTCTCATTTGGCAGAACCTGATGATTAGATTCACAAGTCCATAAATGTAATCAGACAAAAAAAAAATCTGGCACACATTAAAAATACTAAATGCATTGAAAACTGTGAGAGTTGGATGGCTGATGGAGCAACTTACTACTTTCAGTGCACCTGCAACACAGCCAAATTCTATTCATTAATTAATCCTCGGGGACAGAAAGTGTCAGTCTTTACAAAGAAAACTGCAAGCATGTTTGGATTACATACATTAAAAGCTGTTTACTTGTCACCATGTAGGAAATTAATGTATGTCTTTATATGGTGTCTGTAAACACACAGTTGTGAGTTTAGTACACTCCATCATGGTCATGAATGTGATTGTTTGAATTTATTTTGTGTTTTCTGTTATCCACACATGGACAAAAGTATGCATGCAGGCTCCAATACATAAAAACACCCTGACTAATACTGTCCCTTAGCAAGTTGATCCTCAACCAGACGCTTTGACAGTCTACTATAATGCTGGCTGGATATTTGACCACTCTTCTTGGCAGAATTGGAAAAGTTCCTTTTAACTGGTTTAGTTTCCTGGCACAGACTCGGCATTTAAGAGTAGTCTTAGCTTGCTTTATTCATTCCTAAACCTGTTCTGATATATGTTTGGGAACATCCAGCTGTGTCCAAGTGTTAACGATCTAGCTGTTGATTTGAGGTGATGAAGAATTTGGAGGTGGTTTCACCAAATTTGCCCTTCGTTATTCCATCCACTTTGTGAAATTTATCAGTACCACTGGCAGCAAAGCAGCCCAAGAGCATCATGCTACCACCACCATGCCTGAAGCTGGTACAGTGCTCTACGGTTTGAAAGCTTCAACATTATTTCTCCACATATGCCTCATTGTGGCCAATTACCTCCATTTTCATCTTGTGCTATAAAACACTTCTCCAGAAAGCATTTGGCTTGTCGGTGTGAGCAGTTTCAGTCAACCACGAGGGTGTCGACTTTGGAGCAGGGGCGTCTTTCTTGGTTCTTGGTCGGCTCCTGGCTTCACTGTGTGGACAGTGATGCTGGTGTGGACTGTGTTTCAAAGCTGTGTCGGTCCCAGGAAATCAACACATCTAAATGAACTCTACCAATTCTGTCATGAAGAGTGGTCAAAAATCCAGCCAGAATTAGGCTGGAAGCTTGTTGGTGGCTACCAAAAGGGTCTGGCTGAGGTGTAACTTGCTAAGGGACGTTGAATGAAACATTTATGGGAATGCTTGTATACATCTATACTTTTGACACTGTGTGGATTAGAGAAAATATTTAATAAATTAATAAATTCAAACATGCACCCTGTTGTTTTTTAAACAATGACTCTACCCTGGAAAAGCAGTTCAAAGAAATCACAAAAAGCCCCAGTTTACCACACGATGAGTGTATAAACGTCTAAACAGCTGCATTTGCATATGACTATGTAGAAACTGCACCAGAAAAAAAATTTGGTAACAGAAATTTTCTGGTTTCTGTTTGAAGTCTCAGTTCATTTTGCGAATGGTGCTAATCAGGGCTTGGTTGAATGCAGCAAAATGGTAACTATGGAGTGTGGCAGGCTACGGTGCCATCGTAATTTAATTTTCAAATCAGGACTTTTCTTCTTGCTGAATTTACAAGTGATGATCAAAGAAAACACACAGAAATCGTGGATATTTGATGCTTGCATGAGAAAATCCTCAAAACGGTCCATGAGCAGACGAGGGGACGGCTTCCCTGAATTAAACGAACCCCTTCTAAGTTTCAATCAGTAATTTGAGAACAAACAAAAACTGTTTGTTTCAGATTCCCACATGTGAATATTTGCTCTTCCTTTGAGCTTTGAGTCTCATTTTAAATATTTTATTTATTACCTGAAAGCAAATATTAAAAAATGTGTAATTTGTGGCCTTCATTTTCATAACCCATTATTAACCCCACTCAGGCTATGTGATATCATTAGATAGCTTATTGTGATCCAAACATAATCAGTTTACCAGCATATGTGATGGAAGCGGCAGTAAATCCTTCTTTTTAATGAGCAGGAGTCAATGATTTTTATATTCATATTCAGGGTGAGCGCTTGACTATTCTGTGCCCAAGGCACAACTAGGATTTATCCATTTTTTTTCCCCCACTTACCCAATTCAGGGTCGCAGGGGGGTTGAAGCCTGTCTCAGCTGTCATAGGGTGAGAGCAGAGTACACACTGGACATGCTGCCAGCCAATCGCAGCACTACACTAGGATTTAATATGTCTTAATTAATGTGTTAAAGTGTTCCCCATTATGAGGGATTTTATTGTTTGTCTATTTTGTGCTCTACAAGTGTAAGATATGCAGTGCCTGCTATTTCAGTGTTAACTGATACTTTAAATAAGATAAATACTTTACTGATACTTTAAATATCTTATTGTTTATCATTTCATGTAGAACATGATAAGGCAGTCATGATGATGGTGGTTATAAGCAGAGCTGGCAGATCATCACTGAACCTCTGAATGTTAATATGACATTCATCGATCACTTCCAGTAACTAAAAGGCATCAGTGGTAACTGAATGGCATTTCAGATCAGTGCACCCCGACAATCAGTCAAGCCAGTATTAGCAGCTGGCAGTTCAATTCATTTTTATTTACGTAGCGCCAAATCACAACCGAAGGTGCTTTATATTGTAAGGTAAAGAAACCCAGACAATCAGACAACCACATTTAACCACATTTAACCTCCTAAGACCCAAACTCTTCCACGGCATTTTAATTTCTCTTTGATATTTGGCCATATTGGGGCCCGATGAATGTAAAAACAAAGAATTACAAGATTGATTTTTTTTTACCTTATTTTTGTTTTTAAGAAAAATGAGAGCCACATATGAGGATATTCGTTTAAAATTTTGATAGAACAGTAGCAGTGTAATGTCCTCGTAAGTGAATATCAGGCCGTTGTAGAGCAACATTGAGTATTTTGGTCTAAATAACCCAAAATGTGATGTCCACATATGTGGACGGCAGGTCCTAGGAGGTTAAGGAAAAACTTGGTGACAGTGGGAAGGAAAAACTCCACTTTAACAGGAAGAAACCTCCAGCAGGACAATAGCAAACTATCATCTTTTCAAACTACTGGAACTTCTGAGCTTCTTCAGTTATAGAAAAGTGGTAAAAACAGACACAATCGAACACTCGTGTCTTCGTCACAGCTGCAGCACCAACAGCAAAACATGCCATTTTACAAAAAATGAGATTTGCACAACCTCCAGAAACAGCAGCAAGCAACAAAGGACATGAACACATTGGTCAAATGACACTACTTGCGGGAAGAGACGGTCACTTGAAGAACTCCATTATAAATAAATGTGATATGGGAAAATACTTTAACATCAAATGTGGCAGGTACATGACATATTTCCTGCATCCATCTCCAGTAACAAAACTGCCTTTATAAAAGTTTCCTCTCATGTTTTTCAGAGTAGAGGTGTAACCTGTGGGGGAAGATAAGCTTTCCAAACCTTATGCTGAGGACAAAGTCAAAAAGCTTAAAAATTTTCTTTTGGTTTTGTTTCACTATTAATTCAACAAATGCAGTTTTTACATTTCGGTGACCTTTAAAACTGCAGATTTGACTCTCTTCCCATTCATTCAGACAGGCAGCTGTACATAACACTGTATTATAAGAACTAAAAGCATATGGACTTATATATTCCCTCTATGTTACTCATTATAAATGAGTGCTGCACCCGAAGTCTAACCTTGGCATAAAAAAACCCTGCATTCGAGGGTCTGTTTAACAACAACACACCAGCAGATATGTCATTCTGTCTGTGCGTCATGCTCCAGCAGAGTGAAGGCTGAAAAGGGAAAGAGGAAAACCTGCTGCAGTCAGACCCGAGGATATCGGACTAATGAGCCGTTGTTTTTAAGAGTATCTAGTATCTTCGTGAAGGTGGACAGGTTACAGAGGTCACCTGTAGGTTAGGTGGCTCTGCGCAGGAACCTGTTCACTGATTAAGATGAAGGATGCTGAGGACATAATACAGGAGAGGTGTAAACGAGCCAGGGGCCCTGGGGGGCCCATCTGTTGTGGGCAAATAAACAGGGAATGGGAAAACAGCGCTGTTCTTCCCCCCTTCGAGGCTCAGCAGACAGCTCCATTAATCAGGAGCAGGATGAGCCTGCTGTGAGCTCCAGTGACAAGTCAGCAGCAGCACAAAATCCCCTCCTGCTCCTCTCGCTGTATCTCCATTAGAGACGGGAGGTGTCAGCTGGCTGCCACTCCTGTTCCTCTGTAGTCACTATCAGTGTTTTCACAACTGTCCTCCAAGAATAACAGAAAAAAAAGCTAACCATGAGGAGCGTAACAATTTACAGGCTGTCATTAATCCCAACTAAAAATAAACATTTGTTTAAGGAGCTTCTTCCAATCCAGCCAAACAAATGACTGCAAACCCCACATTTATATAAGGTTTGACAGTGCTACAGTAACAAGTATGCATACACAAGAAATCAATTGACTGTAGTGTGATGTCCAGAAATTTTTCTATTAGTTTTTCTATTAATTACTGGAGCAAGATGAGTGTTGGTTCAGCTAGTTTCTACGAGTCATGCAGATGCACTTTAGGCCTGCTAGTAACAATTACTCATTTTTCCTATGAGATTTCATATTATTGTGAGAAATGTCAAACTATTGTTTCTCAGATACTTACAGCCTCGATTTAAATGGAGAACCAATGGTCAACAGTCCAAACCCCAACTATAATAAACATGTGACTAGAAACAGAAGCAAATGATACTGAGATGTGGCAGAATTTGGCATTTTTAGTTCACCGTAATAACATGAAAACATTGCAACAAGCTAGTTTGTGGAATATCTACAAGGAAAGAAATTTCACAATCAACTTTGTGGGGATAGGTTAATTGGTTAATCTAAATTGCCCATAGGTGTGAATGCGGGAGTGAGTGTGAATGGTTGTCTGTCTGTGGCTACGTCCACACTAATGCGCATCGTTTTCTCTTCGTTTTGGCCTCCCGTCTACACTGAGACGGCGTTTTCCTCAAGGAAAAAAGCTGCGTTTTGGAAACACTCTTGAAAACGAATACATTTCTGTCCCGTCGCAGTGTGGGTGCTCAAAATGCAGACTTTCTAAAACGATGACACATTTGATGCAGTCATGTGACCAATTAAACAAAGATAGCGGAGGGCATTATACAGCAGTTGTTTGTTTGCTCTCAATTTTGACAGCCCTAAAAATGATTAATATCAGTTTGTACATGCTCCAGATAGCTTTTCTTCAAATTCTTTAATTCTCACTCGCTTTTGCGCATGCACAGGACTGGAACGTAAGCGTTTTGGGCCGTTTCAATGTGGACGCACAACTCTGTGAAAACGACTGAAAACGCTAGTGTGGATGCGGAGCGTTTTCAGACGAAAACGCCGTTTTCAAATCTATCCAGGCACCATGTCAGGTTATTTTCAGTGAGACCACTAAAAGGTAGTTTGGAAATACACCAATCAAATTCATAAGAATGTGTTACAAGCATTTCTTTTTTTTCCTGGCTTTGCAGTCATTAAAGCCAAGACAGCAAGGATTTCCCCGTCTCCGCTTCAATCCTGTCACATTAGGGAATGCTGTGCAGCATTCTGGCATCCGAGAGGCCTTTAAATGATTATTCAAATCTGACTCGTTAGTATTTCATCTTCTCACCGCCACCACTAACGCTCAGACTTCTGTAACGCTGTGCTATTTCCAGCTTGAACACGGCCTTGGCCCCAGTTGGCAAACACGTCTCCTGCATCTCTAGAAGTAAGATAAGACGTGTCCCCTCAACACAGCTTCAGTAGGGAGAGGGGGAGGGGAAGAGAGGGGTGAGAGGGTGCAGGCGGAGATAGTGGAAAGATGGAGGTGCACTTTAATAGTATGATTCAGCAGAGGTATCAATTCCCACAGATGGCAGGCTGGCTCCTATTGACTTACATAGGAGGGGAGTAAAGAGGCAATCAAAACCACCCCAGGGACGGACAGTCAGCACATCAAAAGGGAGCCGGATCACAGTGCCTGAGGCTCCCCATCAGACCTGAGTGGGAAATAAGGTGAATGTGCTTGAAAATACCACAAAATTCAGTCTACAGGTTTCATTTAAAGGCCATGCTTATTGATAAAACCTTTAAATGTCACGGAAAACACTAACTTCGACGGAAGTTAGCTACTACCTTGCCTCAAGCCTTCACCAACTCCGAGTGATCGTCCAGACTGACAGCTGGAGATCCTGAGCGACAACCTGTCTCGAAAGGTAGTGAAGACGAGGTGTCAGAGTCCTGTCACACCTAAGTGCAGTGTGCGAGCCCCAGACGTGCTTGTGCTTGTTACTGGAGACTGGCAGCTTTCACCCTGGCTTTAAAAAAACACCAGCGTGTGAGAAAGGTGTTTCCACGTAAAGCTAAAAAGCCTGCCGCTCCTCTCACCTCTTTACTAAAACAACTTTTCATTTGGCGAAGCACACGTTGACAGTACGCAGGCTAGCGACACTGCGGGAGTGAAACTACATTAACCTTCTGCGAGGACTTTTAGTCAGTCTAATGAGTGTTGCCAGGCAGACAGCAGCTGACCTCCAACCCCTGATGAGCAAGTGATGGAGAGAGTTGGCACTGGCAAGACACCATAAATATTTCATTAGCAGTGCTTTAATGATCATTAAACTGCACCGTGAACTCAACACGTGTTACACCGCCCGCTCCTCTGTGTCATAAATGGATGTCAAAGCTGGATGCTGTAATCTGATTGGCTTTTCATTGCTGTGGGAAATAAAACATCTGTACAGCATGAGGATGTTTAAGTTGCAAAGGGCATGGATCAGCATATAAAACTGCATTTTGGTATTTTTTCGCCTTTCAGTAAGACAACAGAGAGAAATAGAGCACAGTGATGTTTTACACCAACTGCTTACCACATGATTATCCAGAAAATACTTCATATAGAATAAATAAGCTGAAACCACAACGAGCGTAGCTATTACGTTCTTTTATGTTAATTTGCAGGAAAAAAACTCTACAGTCATTCATCTGGTCTGAGTTCTTTCCACATGCAAATGTATATTGACCGCAATCATTACCCAGCCTAGGTGCATTTAATGTTTTTCCGTGTGCCAGACGTTATAAGCTGCTGTTCCTCTAAGGCTTATAACACCTGCAAAGCAAAGCCATGCATTCTGGCCATCTCATGGAAATGTCTCAGGAAGATCTGCTCTGACAGTGAGCACCAAAGCCACCTACTTTAATATCAAAGATGAAAGAAAGAAAATTGAATGTGTGGGCTGCTATTAACAAGTTTACAATAATGTGAGTAAATGATAATGCTGTTGAGATGTACAGTGCAACCATCAGTGAGCTTTATGATGGTCAATAATGAGGCTACAGGCAGTCATTTTACTGAAAAATAAGGTTATAAGTCCCTGACTATTCCAACCTGAGAGACAACACACCATTGTTCAGCTGCAATGCTGTCATATTATGTGATAATATGCAACTGCACATTTGTGGCTTTCTATATTGTGGTATTTTTGCACTTGTTACCTTTTAACACCATCTGCTTCTGCTTGTGATCCCTTGAAGTGTATTATTTTAAGCTCATTTCAGACACTGGACACATACCATTCCTGTCTCCATAAGTGTGTTTAAATTTCTGTCATAAATTTATATTTACTTTAATGTTCTTCATGTCTTCAATTGCAAACCCACTAAAGTAATTGAGAAAGCCAATTCATCTGCAGGTATTTGCCAAAAATAAAAAGACTGTTAACAATGGCTCAAGCGGTGCTTGATGTTTAGTTCTCTTTGGCACTTTCACTATGAGCACGCAGTTAAAGACAGTGTTTGGTCATAATGGCTTGCACCACTATATTGGCACAAACACCTCATACCAACTGTCAGGCACGGTGGTGGAGGGGTGATAATTTTGGCTTGTTTTATAGCCACAGGACACCTTGCAGTCATTGAGTTGAACATGAACTCCTCTGTATCCCAAAGTATTTTAGAGTCATATCTGAAGCCACCCGTCTGACAGCTGAAGCTTAGCAGTAACAGATCCAAAGCACAGTGAAAAATCTCCAACATAATTGCTGAAAAAGAAACGACTCAAGGCACTGCAATGGGCAGACCGCAACCTGACGGACGTCCATGTTAAAAGAGCTGTCCATAAATGAATGCCTGCAAACCTCAATGAACTGAAGCAACGCTGTGAAGAAGTGGGCCAAAATTCCCCCAAAGTGATGTGAGAAAGTCATGAAGTCATATAGAAAGCCATTACTTCAACTCACTGCTGCTAAATGTGCTCCTAACAAGTTACTGAAAACGGAGGTGTACTTAGTTTTTCACAGGGAGTCCTGTGAAAGGCTTCTTTATCACAGGTCTCTGTGTGGGCTGGAGTCAGTGATAACTACCCCCTCTCCTTCCACACAGACTCAAAGAAAGACCTATCTTCTGCACTGTAAAAAAAAGTGAATATGATTTTAAACAAATGTGTTAGTCTTACTACACAATAGCAGCAAAATTGTTAAAGTAAAATGGTTTTGTGCCTTTTATTGTTGTTTAGGGCACTCTTACAAACCTTCAAGGTGAACCAAGGAATTTGCATGAGAAACATGCGACATGGTAATTTTGTCTTTGCCTACATCTTAATGGAACCATTTGATATGTAAATATTACTGGATCCCCCAGAAACTACTGCTGGATGGCCCGTTTGCCTGCAGTGAGCTCTGGTGCCAGATGGAGGGGGTCTACAAAGTATGTAGTACGGTGGGTCTGTGGGCCACTCTTTGGGTCTCAGTGCTTTTGTTGGCCTGAATGCAAAGTTACACCATACAAAGAGCTGAGGTGAAACCAAATGCTAAAAACAATGAAAAGTGAGCACTGGAGTCCCCGAGTGCTTTTCATGCTTTATTTTTGATCTGTTCCGGCCCACTTGCCAACCACCCTCCAAACGCTCACGTAATCTGCTTCTAGCAAAACACAGTCAGGATTTTGTACGACTGCACTGGAGCGTTTCTGTCCAACCATAATTGTGTATGTGAACAGACACATTTGAGAGACAATAAAACCGTTTTACTTAAAAGCAACCCGGAAGCCGAGGTGTTCAGGTACTGTGCTGAGTGGCTCAGCTTGTTTCTTTTCTGAAGTGATAAAATACTTTACAACAAAATAAATAAGCTTTAAATAATCTGGGACTGAAGCTTTTAAGAACTTGGGTTAAGGCCACCAACAGCGGCTCCTTGTGCTTATGACAATACTGCTAAGACATGCCCGATTACTCATTTTATTTGACACGAGCGTCACCAGAACGCATGTGGACTTCAGCTTTAAATACTACAAGCAAACAAAAGGTGTCTATTCGTCTCCCGCTCCACCTCGCCTCTGTCAGCTCAACAAAGGAATTCTGAAAGCGGCTCATTAAATGTGTAGGCATGTTTCCTTTCAAACGCAAGACCTTCCACAGCACAGTGGCAGGACACATAAACACAGAATGTAGGTCAGTCAAACAGTTTGCGTCTGTTCTCTCCCTCCACGCCTGAGGTAAGCTGACAGCAAAACCAAACACATTGTTTGCCGAGTGTGACTCATCTCTCCAGGAGAACCTGGGAAAGTGGAACAAGGTTCACCTCCTGCTCCCTGAAGTTGCTCCCCGCACTACAGTTGCTGAACGTCTACCTGTCGATGTGACTGACAGCAGCCAAGGTTCCCAGGACCTCCTGGGTGTGTTTACATCCGTGTATCATTTAGGGGCATAAACGATGTCGGGTGCTAGCGTTGAGAGGAGAAATCAGAAAGAGAGGTGTGTCATGGGGGGAAAAAAACATTCAGTGACTCACACACATTAAAAAAAAGCAGTAAGTTGAGTTTTCTGTTTGATATAAAAGCTGCAGCTGCAAGAGTCTGGCGTCTGTGCCAAAGCTTCAATGAAACTCTGAAATGTGTAGAAAACAAAAAAACTTTTCAGTCTTTTAAGGGACTTTTTAAATAAACTCCTGGAATTCATGGTGGAGTTCAAGAGTTGAAAGATGAAGTAGGTCCTAACTGGATATGCTGCTTTAATACTAGAAAGTATTTAAAAAATTTGAAGCCTTTTATTTAAACATTTAAATATGAGTGGGCAGAAGCTGAAAGCAATTGCTTTAAAGTAAGAAGTGTTTCCGGAGGCAAGAGCGTTAAGCAGTTTTCTCAAATATTTTCACATGACATGGACTAATTATGCTGAGGAATAAGTATTGTTCTGGTGGGAAGAAATGTTGATAATAAAAGATACATATGTGTACATAAGTGAATACTGTAAACAGAGTTGACACAAAGAATAAAGCCTAGATTAAAGTATAAAAAAACAGGCGTAGCCACTAGTGTGAGAACTTAGTTAACAAGCTACGTGCATAGACTTTATGAGGGCATGCACAGACACACATATAAATAAAAGAAATACACAAATAAATGTAAAAAACAAACAAACAAACAAACAAACACTTTCACTCACCGAAACTGGACCACACACTATATGAATAAACATTTAGCATAACTAACTGTTAGCAGTCAAAAAAGGCAGAAGGCACCAAAAGCTGTATTAGTTCAGGAGCAGAGCAGGAAGGTAGGTGGTTCCATCCGCACCTCACTCAATCTGCACATCAGAGTGCTTTTGGAAGCATCTGAACCTCGTGCAATCCATCAGAGTTTAACAGTGTGTGTGCTATCATTAGAAAGCATGTATTTATGTGTATGGATAATGAGGCGTGTAGTAAAAACAATGCTTTGACTGTTTAGTTGGAGTAGAAAAGCTCCATATAAGTACCAGTGGCTCAGTGCTGCAGAAAACAGACGTTCTGATGGTGGAGATCTTAATAATTAATAATAATTCAGTGTCCAGACTAAAACTCCCATATTTTTTTTAAATATTACTACAATTTAAATAATGTATTTATATTTATATTAATCTAAATAAGACTACTAAAGCCTTTAAATAAATATGGTGTGGTGCACCCCATGCCCCCCCTTTAGACTCGGCTCTGCTTTTTGCAGGTATCACTGCAGTAGAAAAAGTGTGACGGCTTTCAGAAAACTGCCAAACTACATTGACAGTTCTGCATATATACATCTTTATTTTAACTTCTATAGCTTTACTGAAAGTGTAAAACAAACGGTGGTGGATGGGAGCACGTGAAAAGTAATTTTTCCTTCACGTTGGAGCTCGTTGTACAGGTGGTGGATTGTTGAAGGCCTGCTGTCAGCCTTTTCCCAATGCAAGTTTTGATGGCAATTACAGTAACGAACGCATCCCTGGATGCTAGAAAAAACATTTTCTTTTACTCCACCTGAGCTCACCTTCCCAGTAACAGCTCCACCTTTTAGCTCTTTACTACATATGTGCAGACGCCACTGTTGCTCTTCTGTTATCAGTCTTTTTGTGGAGACATGTGGTGGCTCCTAAATACGCTTATTGCAGGTCTGTTTTTTAGTCAAAAA
Source organism: Rhamphochromis sp. 'chilingali' (assembly GCF_963969265.1). Taxonomy (NCBI): domain Eukaryota; kingdom Metazoa; phylum Chordata; class Actinopteri; order Cichliformes; family Cichlidae; genus Rhamphochromis; species Rhamphochromis sp. 'chilingali'. The sequence goes on from NC_137945.1 coordinate 13,127,309, forward strand.
ATTTGGGTGAAGCGGTCATGTTTACATGGTGACAACTGAATGCTACAGAGTCGTGGATTAAACGCAGCGTCAAAGCAAAGAATTTGCATCGAGGATTTTGTGTAATTGAGTTATTCGGTGAATCGTTGCAACCGTAGAGGACTGACTCAGTTTTAGAACCAGCCTTAAACCTTTTTCTTGCCCAAAATGGAATAAATTTCTACTTTTGCAGCCAATTATTTAAAAAGTAAAAAAGTGTATGGGACAGTTTTAAAACCAGAGGTCAGATGTGAGTTTCTTTAACTGTGGATGAAACGGCTCATCAGTGTGACTGATTGCAACACAGGGTCTGAATGCAGGGAGATTTTAACGCATCTGAACACTGATTGGTGAGTCCTTGGACTTTCCATTGAGGATAATTCCTCTTAAACATAAGAAACACAGATACAACTTTAAATCAGTCCTACATAAGTAAGCGTCTCCTCTGTCATGTCACTGGTATTTTTGGTATCTAGGTTACAACTCTGCAGCCAGGGTCATTAATCAAAACTCCGGCACCAAGAAATCCAGGTTGATGCCCCCGTTAACAAAAGATTATCAACACCAGTATTCAGGAGCACAAGATGGCATCTTCAAATTGCTTATTTTGGTATTCCAAAAGCCAAACCCCCCACAGATTTAACGTTAAAGACAAAATAAAACAGCACATATGCAACATTTTTAAATCAGACTAGCTGAAATCACTGAATATTTGCTTGGTTTATTAAAATATCCTCATAAGGAACATCCATAAGCTTCCATGCTTAATATTATATTCAGATCTCATGTAATCATCCATCCAGGTCACAGGAGGGCTGCAGTCCATCCCAACTACCTACTAGTCCACACAGAGCTATCAGATCTATGGTGTGACATGTTAGAAATGGGAGCACAGCTAACAACCAGAGATAATAAGATCAGCAAGTAAAGTATATAGTTGTATGTTCTGTGTCTATAAAGCCAGTAGACTTAACTTTAAATCCTGCCCTCTTCTTGGCCCCCTGTGTGGAACATCGAACTCTTGTGGGAGAACGAGCTCTAATCCAGCCGGTCCGTCCTGCTTTGATGAGGACTGCTGTAAACAAAGCAGCGCATGACAATACTCGCCGCACTCTGCTACAGCATGCATTCATGTCCTCTGCGTGTAGAAATACAAAGGCTGACCGGCTACGGTATTCAGCAGCTTGTTTTCCATCTGAATGTGGGTTGAAGAGCAGCTCGAAAAGCTACACTGTGACAAAGGAAGACACTTTTGGTGAACTGAGAGGAGGCTGGAATCTGTTTGACTTGGATCATGTTGCGTTCTAAAACTTTTCATTTTAGAAATGTATATTTTACAAGCATAGTCGATGACATCACTTCCTAGAGTGACCAATACTGTTACATAACAGCCAGACACAGCAGAAAGCACCCCACAACACTCCTTTCTAAGGACACTGACCTCAAATCTGCCAGCAACAGTAAAATTATTAAGAAGATGACCAATAAACTACTATCGATGTGGTAAAACTTTGTACTTATCTGGATAAAACTGTAGTGACCCTGGTGGATCTATGTTTTGTATATATTATGTTGTGTCATGGCTCAAATCACAGAAGAATGTGCAGAGCACGGACGTAAGAGTACGTTTTCTGTATGTTTGCTATAAGTTTTCAGTCTGGTCAGTTCAGCATGACTAAAACCGGACCTCCTTTTTACTATAACGTCTCAGTCACAGAGTATGTGTCAGCGTAAAGACAGGAAAGCTGTGTCCTTGTCATTTGCAAGAATTAACGGTGTAATTGTTGAAACCAGCTCCCGGTTTGGATTTCAGACACAGACACTCTCTGCTTTTAAAATTAGGCTTAAAACTTTCCTTTTTGAGAAGGCTTATAGTTAGGGCTGGATCAGGTGACCCTCAATCCTTCCGGAGTTATGCTGCAATAGATTTAGGCTCCTGAGGGACTTCCCATGAACCTTTATATCTTTAAGACATTTCTGCAGCTTAACTAATTGGTGTGTGTTATCTGACTTCATGGACAGATAACTGGGTATAATCTGCATAGTAATGAAAATGTATGCTATAACTTCGAATGATTACTGCCTAAGGGAAACATCTATAATATAAACAGAAAAGGTCCTAGCATGGAACCCTGTGGAACTCCATAATTAACCTTAGTGTGTGAAGAAGACTCCATTTACCACTGCAACACTGTACTTTTAATTCAGTGAGCTAATGACCATACTCTGAAGAATCCAGCTGTCTTTAATTTGATAATTTACAAAATGGACTTTATGTTTATTTAGAAAGACCTAAAACTAGTAACTGAATCCATAAAGTAATCATGAAAGTATTCACTGAGGTCACAGAGAAAGGGAGCCACAATGGCCATTTCCCATAAACGTCTATACAAGAGCAACTCTCCTTCTTGCAATCTGAGGAGTGGCCCTTCTGTTTGACATTAAAATAACTCGGTTTAAAGAACTTCTATGTTGGCTTCATTTTCCCCGGATGCCACTTCCATCTTTTATATACAGAGAAGGATAGTGTGTCAATGTGTCAGTGCGCCCCAGGGCAGCTGTGGCTACAATGTAGCTTGCTATTGCCAGTGTGTGAATAGGTGAATGACTGAATGTAGTGTAAAGCGCTTTGGGGTCCTATGGACTAGAAAAGCGCTATACAAATGCAGGCCATTTGCCATTTAAGGATAAGCTGCAACGCAGTAAAAAACACAGAAATGAAATGATATTATAATGATAGCTTAGCCACCTCAACTATGCTGACAAATATTAAAAATAGGTGCAACAAATACCAATGAGGCATCATTGTTCATTGAGAAGTCCATGTGAACACACAATTAATATCACCAAGCAATAACTAACAACTAATGGAAGGAAACTCATGCTATCTCATTACATTTGGATGAGTAATGGCTCCACATTACTGAAAAAATGTGGTCTGAAAACACTGTTCTTGGCACCACTGATAACGTCAGTAAGATGGCTAAATTGCTTACTATTTTACAGTTAGATGGATGCTGCATCTAGTGCCTGACTCATATTTCTCATCAACATATTTCTAAACAGTCTCGGTTCCTATCAAAACACACTGACAACACAGAAAGAGAAAATGCAAACAGGGCTGCACACTCCCAAAGAGGAAGGTGATGTCATCTGATAATAACCATGCCGTTAAGTGAGAGAAAAGCCGAATCTGGCAGCAAAGTAAAGTTTTCAGGAGAATCAGCTGCTTTACTTTAATCTGTTCCAGTTTCCAAGACTGAAAAACACAGATTACATAACAGCAGACCTCTGTGCATCCCTGGGCCTCTAAGTATGTGTGCAGTTGCTGCAGTGGAGTTTGGCTCACTTTGAATTTGGCTGGAAATCACACAGGTCTCCAAGTTACAGTCCAACACACACACCGTTTACTGCAAAACAGCTCCAGTGAGAGGTACAAGGTCTCAGTGTGTCAGACAAGCCAAGAGCTGATGTAATTATAGCAATGCAAATGAAATTCCATTCCTTACTCGAGGAATAGGAAATATTTTTGAATCTGACTTCCTCAGGGTGATACTCATATTCGACAGAAATCACATCTTTTAAAACAAATGTCAGCAGCTACGTTTCATGTTTCTGAGGCTGGATCTTTATATATATATATTACAGCAGATACATTTCCTAGACAGTTCATTAGGTACGACTTGCTAGTAGCAGGTTGGACCCACTTTTGCTGTCAGAACTGCCTTCTTCATCCAAAAAGCTTCGTCAGATTCTGGTCCATGTTGACATGATGGCATCGCAAAGTTGCAACAGATTTGTCGGCTGCACATTCATGATGCAAATCTCCTGCTGCACCACATACCAAAGGTGGTGTAATGGATTGAGATCTGGTGACTATGGAGGTTATTTGAGGACAGTGAACTCACTGTAATGTTCAAGAAAGCAACTTTACTCAGTGTGTCAAGAAAATATCTCCCACACCATTACACCAGCAGCAGCAACGTGAACTGTTGATACAAGTCAGGGTAGATCCATGATTTTATGTGATTTACATTAAATTCTGACCCTCCCATCCTAACACTGCAGCATCATTTTTCCAGTCTTTTATTGTCCCATTTTGAGCCCTTGTTAAATCTAAACTCTTAGCTGACAGTGGCATCTATTGTGGTCTTCTGCTGCTGTAGCCCATCTGCTTCAATGATCGACATTTTCTGCATTCAGAGATGCTCTTCTGCAGCTCCAATCAGTCTGCCCATTCTCCTCATGGAGATTGTCTCTTTAGATGTTTGTCTTAACAAGGAGCTTGGAAAGAAAAGCGGCTGGACTTTTTTAAGTTTCCTGAAGATGTTTCACCGCTCATCTGAGAAGCTTCTTCAGTTCTAAGATCAAATGGTGGAGAGTTCCAGATATTTGAGCAATAGTGGGAGTTGCCCCTTAAGAGGGTCTTTGGCTCATTATTAATCATGTGCCTCATCGCATGAGTTTTGGGTGAAACCAGTGTGAGACCCCATCATATGACTGATCATGCTGATGCAAGATGTGAGTGGATCTAAAAACTGGGCTGTAGATGGCAGACAGCTGGTGTCATAAGCAACCTGTTCAAGGCTGATTGTTCACAGTGGACATAGATGACTTCTTTCAACCTTCTTTTAGGCCATCTTACTTCTCTTGGTCTTATAACTAAAGAGGTTTCTCAGATGAGAGGTCAAACTTCTTCAGGAAACTTAAGCCCCTTTTCCATTAGTACCTACTCAGATCGACTCGTTTTCCATTACAATCTAGTACCACCTAATGTGCGTGGTCGGCAACGCGGCCGAGCGTCCCGTGACTTAATTAGTATGCAACATGAATGCTAGAACAAAGGTGGACATCGAGGGGACGATATACCTGCTGTTCAGTCTGCGGCATTTCGTCAAACCTCGCTGCTGTTTTTTGTAGACATTTCCTCGCTGCCCGGTTTAAAAAATGGCAGTTTTTATTTTTGTGAACTCATTGAGGGCTGCTACTGACCAGCCAATCTGTGGCTTGCAATTGGCATTGGTGGTAGTCTGATGACGTCATATTTTAGTACCTGCTCACAACGCTTTGGAACCCGGCTGTGCAGGTATTAATTTAGTACCTGGTACCCAGTAATATGACCTAATGGAAAAACCCTAAAAACTGTGTGTTAAGAGATATATTCTAAAACACTTCTTCAGCAGAGAATCAGAGAGGAGAAACACACAGATTTTCTTGCTAGCAAGGGCAGTCACCAGGACTCACACACCAAAAGTGAGGTTCAGAGACTAACCAAATGAGAGACTGCCCCGGTCTTTATTTATACCTCAGTGGGTGCTTGTTCCTTACATTGGAATGTGTGTGTGTGTGTGTGTGTGTGTGTGTGTGTGTGTGTGTATGTGTGTGTGTGTGTGTGTGTGTGTGTGTGTGTGTGTGTGTGTGTGTGTGTGTGTGTGTGTGTCAGAGTGTGACCCCATAAACGACTTCCCTTAACCTGCTGGTCTGGAAAATCCAACAGTTCATCTATATGTAAAAAAGCACTTAGACTAAAACTGACATAGCTACGTTAATCCTACCGTAAAACAATAAGACAAGGTACGACCTTTTCCATGCTCCTAGGATGTGGGGGTGAATGCCAGAACACCCTGGAATGTTACAGACCTCCTAGGATGAGACATTCTTTCAATATGCCACCAACTATATACTTCTAAACACAAGTGATTACATGCAGTATTCTACCATATGCAAACTTATATCATTAAAAGATTATACTGACTACTAAGTACAATTTTCCATTGACACTGTAGCAAGTCAATCTGAGTAGGTTCTAATAGAAAAGGGGCTTTAAACAAGTCCCACCACTTTTCTTTCCATGTTGCTTGGATTACCATGACTTGGATGGCTGAGAACCCAGACAGACACAAGCAGCTGAACCGGTGTGGCTTATTATATACAGCCCACTCCCACCCAGGTATGAATGATTGGTTGACTATTCGAAACATAAATGCTAATGTTTGGGTTTTTTTTACTCCCACTACTTTATTACTATCTATTCTTAAACATTAGTACTCTCTGAGCTTTATTACACTATAACTTCACAATCTTTATCATTATTAGGCAGGTTAGAGAATACAAGACTTTGTGATGAAACTGAGTTAAGGAAGGCCTTTTTTTCCTGTTAAACCTACTGTGTTGTATTTTAAAGGAAAATAAAATCTCAGTAGTGCTTTAAATAATGGATTTCTACAGATAGAGGACAGTCAGAAAGTTCAGGCAGCAGCCCTCGGTAGGCAGCCCCTAAGTTGGCCAATCAGAAAACTGTTGGATTTTAAGGAGTTTGTTTCAGATGGAGCGTTCAGTGATGAGCTTGTAAAGGGCTAATAGGAGATAGACAAGGGTTTTTCTGAACTGAAAATAAAAAGTGACTCTTTGTGACTCCAAAGAATGAAAATGAGTGCAACAGGTGTCCTTTAAGACAAGTGTAGCCTTATTACAAACGTTTAAGAGTCATATTCTTTAACTCAAGGATAGACTGTTGCAGAGTTAAGCCAGCAGTGTTGTGAAATTTCTGAAACACCACATCTGTGTGATCCAGTTTAAACACTGTGAGCCATTTGAATCCTCACACACCCACTAGGCATCATTTTTGTGATACGCAGGTGAAAAGGCATCAGGGTTTTAATAAAACTGGGCTAAACCTCAACGTCTGTGCGTGTGGCAGATTCGAACTGCACGCTGAAATACAGCCACAGGAACGTGGCTTAAAATGGCCGTTATTTTTAACCAAGGCAGGACAAATACTCATGAAATCTAGCCTACTTTTACCCCGTTTCACACCAAAACCATGCCATGGGCGCCGATTCCCAAAGCATAACACACAGAAATTATACGAGGACCTTTATTCTAACAGGGATGTGGTGTTTTTCTGGACAGCAGCAGGGTGAGTGCATGAGATCTTCAACACCCCAACACACAGCCCTGCCCACTCAGGAAAGCCCACACAATGAATCCACACTAATCCCATCTTTTGTGGTCCTCCCTATGTCTCAGCGTGGCTGCACCTCATGCCTCAGACATGCTGCTCCACCATCACAGCCTAAAACTGCCTTTATGTGCAGTCACAAACAGGAACATAAACAATACGGCTCAGAAACTTCTCCACTTGATGCACAAAACAGCCCCTAAATCCAGGACCCCCCACGCCTATATACATGAAGCAATCACAGACGCCTTTTGTTGTCCTTCATAACAACTGTACCATCAAACTGACAGCAAACATAAAGCCACGCAGGAAGCAAGCACTCCATGGAGAATAAAGGCTCACAAGTACAAAACCTGAGCTGAAGCAAACAAGGTAAACAAAGCATGTGATCAGTGTGGTCACCTGAAACAACAATAGACTCACAGAACACGTGCTTCAAACATCCCACAGCCCCAAAACTGCAGGAGTTGGACAGATAATAGAAAAACCAGACGAAAATAACACTTGTGCAGAGAACAATAGTTTTTGTTTTTGTCCCATTAATAGCAAATTAAAACCTCCAGAAATCCCGTTCGCCTTTAAATTAAGTTTTCACAAGACAGGCTGAACCATGAATGACATTTACTTTCTTCTATTATCACACCTAAATTCAAAAAATAACAATAAGCATTTAATATATAAAAGCAGAGATGGACGCAGGGCGCGGGGAGCTCTTACCGGGCTGCTCGGGCTGCTTCTTTAATTCACTTTATATTCCGTTTTCCCGACAGTCGCTCGCGCGTCTCTCAGATACAAATCTCAAACCTCACTTCCATGTGCTCGCGACCAGGACCACGCGCTCAGAGGTGGAGGGGGGGGAGCGCTCGGGATACGGCGTGTGTGACGTCACGTCGAGTCTGGAAAGCCGCTCGAGACAACAGTGGAACAGGTGGGGTTTTACCACGGTCTAACTAGATAAATTTCACCTCGTTATTCATTTATTCCAACGTAGACAGTTCATATTACATTTAAATATAAAGATATAACGTATATTTATATCTATATATTAATTATCTGTGGTTTTAGATTATAAACGAGCTTTCGAGTTCCCGTGCTACACTTTTATTAGTGTGCTACTTTAAGAAATGTGATCGCAGATGCGCTGTTTAATGCACCAGCCCTCATCTAAAAGACAGCTTCACTATACCTGCGTTTAAACATGACATGCAGCTTCCCACCTTTCTGTGCACTTCCACAAGCATCCAGGACTCGTATTAAGGAGCTGAGGTGGCTTCTTCTAAGTATGAAGAGGAATTCCCTCTTTTCTGCACAAAACACGTGATCAACGTTGTTTTTTTTTTAAAAACCATTTATGCAGATTTCACTTAAAATTCACTGCAGCAGGACTTTTACACAGCGTGTACTCTTATTTAGGTTTTGACCCTTACCTTCCATCAGTCAGAGGAAGAGGAGTGACTCAAAGTTTTATAAGCTCAGATAAGTTTTCTACCCAACCACTCACTTTCTAATGTATTCATGTGGACGCCCCCTACTCAGGTGTGGCTGAGTGGCTAGTCATGGTGGTGAAGAATGAGAGACAAGCTCAAGAAACAGGTTTTTGTTTTATATTTGAAAAAGAATCTATGAACATAATGAAAAAAACAAAAACAGTGGGTCTGAACATCCAGACAATCGCAATCCAAAAATACATTTTCTTAGGAAATATTAATTATGTACAAAAAAAAAAAAACAAGAAAAAAAACAACAACATAAAAATCCATATTTTAAGTTCAGGCTTTCAACAGTGTGAGCCACATTTTTAAACATTTTATTAATAAAATAAAACTTTTAAATATCTTCATCAGATGAGGCAGTTTTTTTCTTCTTACATTGTAATCAAACCAGATTCCAAAACAACTTAATCCATTTTGCATCTGCATGCAGCAACAACTGTACACACCCAACCCCCCCCCCAACCCCCAAGTAATGAACTTTTATTTTGAGAAAAAAATAAAAAAAAAGTTTATGATTCAAAGTTTAAGCACGGCAACCCTGCAGGTGTGCGAGTCTCTGCTTTAACTGTTCGCTTCTCCTCCTCAGCTGCTCTTTCAGAGAGAGGAGTCTCTGTTCGTCCGACTGCATGCTGTAGATGCACTCCGTGGCCTTCTTCAGGATGACCACCTTGGCCGCCTTCTCGTTGTTGGCCACCTCGGGGATCTCGTCCCGCAGAGCGAAGAAGCTCAGCTTCAGCTCGTTCCTCCTTTGGCGCTCCAGCACGTTATGAGTCCTTCTCTTGTCGTAGTCCTCCGTGTCCGACGTTCGCGGGCTGGAACACTTGCGGTTGCTGCTGATCTGTTTGAGGACCCTGCTGTGGCTGCTGGCACCTCCACCGCTGCTCTCCAGCTTCAGCCTCTTGACAGCCGGCTGCTCGTGCCTCATGGATGGATGGGCGGCGTAATTATGCTGGTGGGTGGAGACGTGGCACCTCTTCAGCACGAGTGGGCTGGGGTGCCTGGTCTCCAGCGGGCTGGAGTCGCACCGTTTCACCACCTGCCTCTTTTCCACAGTGACCACGTCGATTTCCTCCTCTTCCTCCTGTTCGTCCTCTTCTTCTTCTTCCTCCTCCTCCTCCTCCTCCTCCTCATCACCACCTTCATCCTCTTCCTCTGCAAAAGAGCAAAAACAACATAGTCACACACTCTGCTGCCACATCCTCCTCTAAAAGCATCTCTGCAGTCCGTTCAGGCTTTCCCTCTCTGCCACATCAGTTGATTGCTTAACATGCAGCCATTCCCTCCAGCTAATCTCACAGCAGTCTACTGCATGACATGGGGTGGAAGTGGCAGCAGGATCCACCTTCCTGCCTGCAATTCGTGTGAATGAAAAGCAAGAATGTGCCTCATTTCAGTCATGTCATGCATGTCCCCGCCAACAGAAAGAAAATCCCTAATTGCACTGAGGGGTGTGCCTCCCCAGGCATATATATATATAAGAGCTCACCTGAATCGCTACAACTGCTGCTGCTCCCGCTGCTGTTAGGCGGCGTGTCTAGTCCCAAATCCTTGCTAGGCGGGGTCCCTGCGCTCTGCTTGGGCGTCTCGGCTACGGGATACGGGAAAACCACCGAGGGGTCGATGCACTCCGACGCAGACGTGTTCAGGTCTTGCAGGTAGCTGCTGTTCAGCTTCCACGCAGGAAGAGCCGCAGTAGCGGCGGCGGCAGCCGCGGCGGCAGCAGCCGCGGGGCCGGCGAGCTCTGCGCCGTCACCGGCCGCAGACTCCTTCCGGGCGGCGTGCAGGGAGGCGAGCCGCTCGGACACCACCTTCTTCAGCTTGGCGGCGGCGGAAAAGCCGCTCCACATGCAGTCCTGGATGATGATGGACTTGAGGAAGGTCTGGGAGTAGTCGGAGTCGCAGATGATGCTCTGGTTGACCACGTCATCCCCGAGGAACTCTGTCACCATCTCCAGCTGATCCGCGATGGAAAGGTCGAGGCTGGACAGGGACGGCCGGCGGCTCGGGGAGAGGGGAGGGGTCGGCAGCAGTTCAAATTTCTTCCAGATGTCTTCGCTGGGTGCCGGAGGCTGAAACTGCTGAGGGTAGAAATCCTCCTCCTCGTCGTCGTAGTAGAAATAGGGCTGCAGGTAGTCGTAGTCGTAGTTCTTACTCGCCAAACTTGGATTCCGCGGCATGGTGCGTTTGGTTTCGTCTCTCCTCACGGCGAGGCTGGCGAAAACAGAACGGAGCGATTAGTCGATTCACAGCAGAGAGCAGACAGCGTGACCCTGCCCGCAACACCGAGTGTAAGCAACCGCTTCATGGTCAACTCCCTCCAAAAAAAAAAAAAAAAAAAAAAAAAAAAAAGACAACATCGACACCTCCCCCCCCCCCTCTCTCTCTCTCTCTCTGTGCACGCCTTGCATGCATGCATGCACCACTGCTGCAGGTGCTTAACCGGGATTGTAATTTAAATAATGCAAGAGACGGAGTGAGGAAAAAAATTAATAAATCACACTTTCACTGAACTGTTCCAGTCATCATACTCATACCGAAGCTCCACAAACCCACTCCCCACCCTTACCTTTCAGATTTTCAACTGTAGGCGAAAGACGGGAGCAAAAAAAAGCGAGCCGAGTGGCGCAAAAAGAGGAGGAAAATGTAAAAAAACGAGGGAGCAGCAAAGTTATTCCAGTGCGGCAGTGACAGTAAATCCTTCCACAGAGGCGGTACGGCGGCTGTCTGTCAGCCTGCGGGTGAAGCATGCATGTGAAGTTAAAAGGCTGCAGATGCGAGCCGGCAAGAGCGACGCGCACTCTGTCATCAGCACAGTCAGAATCGCAGCTGAGAGTTGAGCACCGCGCGATAAAGTAAACCGCATCTCGCACTCTCTCTGTCTGTATCCATCCGCGAGAGCGTTCCTACTACAACACAACACACAGCACCCCCGATATCAGCCTCTGCCCATCAGCGCAATTATTCAGCCGTTTGCGTCAAGTAAAAATCGCGTGCGTCCAAAGTACGCCGTGGATGCATCTTTGCATATTTTCTGCCCTCTTTCTCTGAGATGGGTCTATTTTTTTTTTTGCAAGTGGGAGGGGTCAGAGTGGAGTAGAGTAGTGCTTTCATTGACTGCATAGAGAAAATACTAATGCATGTAGTAGTGGCAGATAATTGGGCTGAGTTATTTTACTACTACTGCGCCAGAAATATACGCAAACACTGAGCGTCATAGCGCACACACGGCAATCCCTAAATAATCACTCCACAGATCCGGATTACGGCCTTACACTATATTATATTGTTTAAAAAACAAAACAATACATAACAGCAGGAATCCTTTTTTAAACTGTAAATGTGCAATAATGTGTAAAAATGAGGCAAGTGCCGCGTACTTTTGCGCAGTTTGTGCCTTTTGATTTCGCAATAAAAGCTCACAGGTGCAGCAGGAGCTGCAGACACTGACAGCTCTGAACCGGTTCAAACAGCTGATTACAACATGGACTCGGTGAAGAATTAAAATCTTGGAGTTCGAGTTAATACACACAGACTCACAGAGAAAATGTCCAATACAAATCCTGCAGACTGCGTAATGCAGCGCTGAGTTTGGACAGATTGGCACCAATTAACAACAGGAAGGAAGCAATTAAAGGAATCAGATGGATGGATCTATCCCGTTGTAACAGGAGCTGTCGATGGAGATTAACGGGCTTAGAGCGCCCTCTGCTGTTTGAAGCGTTGCAGGAGCAGACAGCAGCTAGGTGGGTGGAAGGTTACAGATTGAGACAGGTGACCACAAACCTCACAAATCCTGCAATCATGCGTGAACAAAGATTTTTTTTTTATGAATTGAAAGGGAAAAAAACAGGGTCGAGTGAGTTAAACTATAAAAGGGTCAGGGACAAAATAGCCCAATTCAGTGGGTTGGTGCAGATCTTTATTGGGGTTAGTGGGTCACTTCATTGAAAAATAGAGTCGTGGAGAAGCAGTAAATGGCACATTTAATTAGCAATGCACTGTGTTTGACGAAGTCGGTTGCAATTTGATATTTAATTTAACCAGCTCCTGCCATTCTGACAAAGTTAATTGGTTAAAAATGCTCAGTAGGCTTTTCCACCCTCTTTCTCTCTTACTGTTGTCAGACATCCTGCTAAACAAATTGCTAAAGCAATGAGTTGGACTCAAGCAGAGTGTGTATTTCATTACGCATGACATGACAGACATTAAGAAGCATTGTAAAACACGAGGCTGTGGACACAAGCAGCAATTATAGGAAACGACAAAAGCATAAACGGTGAAGGAGTTTTGTGCTTGAAAATTCAATCATTTAAATTGAATTACATGGTGCAATTTGCACTTTTTAAAAACACACTTTTATCAATCCAGGACAGCAGCTCTGAGTGTGTTACTGCTGCAAACGGCCCTTTTACTCTTTTTTAAACACTTCTTATATAACAGAGTCCTGTTGGTTATAACATAAAAGACCTCTTTAATGAAAACGATCTGTGATTATGTGTTTAGTGACATCATCACTGCAGCTTTTTCCCCTTCATAACAAATTATTTTCAGTTTGTTTGAAATCAGTCGGGGCCGTGGAGCTGAAACGTCTGGACTGAATTCTGAGCGTTTCGTTTTGATCTAAGTTACACTTAACTAATTAAACACTTCGCCATGGACGCTGTGTCACTGTGAGGCCTTACATTTAAATGAATAGATAACCCCGCAGCATCACTTACACGAGTATACTTTTTCCTTTTTCATTAAATAATGTATAAGAAACCACATAAGCAAAGACAAAGGAGACAAGAGGAGGGGGAAAGCAAAGAAAATCCCCAAGTTGAAACTACACCCTCCGTCCTTCCCTTCATACTCATTCCTTCATCCGTTCTCTCACGCCTCTCCTTTCCCCGCTGTGGGATGCTTGTGGAGGATAGCGATCATAACCACCAGGTTCAGGCGTTATGGTCGTGGCGTTTATCGGCTCCGGATGTTTCTTGTGTTACCGTGTTTGAGAGCGCCTGCATGGAGACACAGAGGGAAGCTTTGAGAGCGGCTGGAATGGTTTCCTGTGATAAGTGAAAGCTCAGGAGAGGTTTTGATTGTGTGTGTGTGCGTGTGTGTGTTTTCTTTCTGGTTAAACTTCCTCCATGGACTCTGACTGACATGGAATAACCTGCAGAGGATCGAGGGCAGAGAATCCAATCTAGTTTGGCTTTGGTAAACTGATAAACAGACTCAAACATCTGACATGAGTTTTTAGAGATATGCACAATTTTTCATTGTCTACTCTAAAAAATGAAATGGCAACTCACAAACTCAGCTGTTTAAATCTTAAAAGTAAAATACAATTAATTATAATTATATGTTTAAAAAAAAAAAAAGCCAACGCAGGTAGTCCCATTGCTTTAAGAGGACATGATTAAGTTCAGCTTAAACACAAACGAAGATTATGCAGAAGGTCATGTTCAATTGAAAATGTTTAAATTCACCTTATGTCATTCTTTTTTAAATATCCTTTTCTAAACCTGAATATCAGGTTTAAATATTAAACGCTTAAATCAGACACATAACTAAAATGGTAAATAGACCGATTCTTAAATAGCGTTTTTCTGCTCTACCTTAATTCCATCTATGCAACTTTTTTCTATGCCTAACTACTGCATATCTAACATTCACACAAAACCACCAACCACTATCCTTCCCATTAGTAGATGACCTGCTCTACCTTCTGAGCTACACCTGAATCCCTTCAAACTAGCACAACTGGCAAGAACCTGCAACACAAGCGTTACGTGTTTCAAATAACCGAAAAGGTTGTCTGCCTAGGGGAAATTACAGTGAGGCTCTTAGCTATAGCTTACTCCAACACTTCAAGTCATTTACGGTCGTACTACCACTCTGCTACCTTAAATACAAAAACAATGCCTGACGGTTCTTGTTTATTATACCAATAAATACTACGCTTACAGCAATGCCGCTTAATGCTTTCTCATTGATATCGCATCAAAATCCTACCAACAGTAACATGACCAGGGGCTTTTATTGACACCATGTGAATTAAGCTAGCAGTAACTCATTTTTAAACTCAATCAAAGTATACAAAGAAACACATAAAAACTAATAAACTACTTCTTCATCATCTCCAGCTGCAAAAGGTTGATATAAAAAAATCGCTTTTCCCCAAAAAGAGTCTGAATTTGAGGATGGCAGGTCTGCCAGGTCCAGGCCTAGTTTTCTGAAAGTGAGGTGGTTATGTTAATCTGAATCTGGAGTATTTTTTAGCCTTAACATCTCATACTATTACTTTAATACTAAGAAATCTGCCTATTTTTAGTATAAAAAACTAATAAGTTATTGTAATGTCACCATAAAACAAAATAGATGTAATGTAAACAACATCAGCCCATTTTGAGCTTAAGTGGACTAAACTGGTCAAACTGGTGACTATAACCTTAAGTGGCTTAAGGACAATAATGCATCTCAGTTTTTCTACGTTACAAAGAAACTAAACTTAAGGAAATGGAGCCATAACACTGCAGATGAAGTGCTAACAGCTCATCATCATCCCTGTGCCTGCACCGTTTGTCTCCAGCTTGCTCACACAGACCAAACACATGCACATTATGGTGACTGGCCATAGGTGTGGATGTGGGCCTGAATGCTTGCATGATTTATGCTGTAATAGTTTGTCACCTCACTTCACAGATATTACATAAATCCAAACCTAAATTCTCAGGTAAGCACTTTAGATGTGGTATAAATATGGGTTCTTTTGTGCATCTGTCTTTGTATAAATGTTGGTTTCTTGGGGTATCATCTCTGCAATATAATGGCTAATATCTGGGGAATCACTGCCTTTAGATCCTGAATTGTGTTTACTAGTATCTATTATCTGTGAGCAAACATCAAGCAGAATTTATAGAGGTCACCTTAAGCCAGGAAATACACTGCAACAGCACAGAAGTTGTACTCCTTTAGAAAAAAATCACAAAGTTCTCCCCAATAAAACAACAAATAAAAGATATCACAACAGTGTAAAGCAAAATGCTACTTAAACAACAATTTAATTAAACGCTTGTCTATAAAAAATGTCTTCAGCTTCTTTTTACAAGAGTCACTGGTGTCTTTACAGTGTGGAGACCGTGGAAGAGATGTCCACAAGCCCAATCCCCACGCGTTTTAAAGGTACGACCTTAGACGGTGTTACCTGATCTTAAAAATCTTAATAGCTTAATAAATATAGCAACAAAAAAAAAAAAATAGAATAGCAAACATTAGATGGCATTAAGTGGCTCTCTATAAAACAGTGTGAAGCGTAGTGGACAGTGCAGTAAGGAATCATAATGTGTGTTCACATGTTGTGAGAGTGCAGGGCTGACATACAAGATGACTCTGTGTCGCATTATAGAGTTACTGCATGAGGTATGAAAGCTTTCCTCTATCTGTCCTCGTATCTGTTAGCCAAGGTGCTTTCTGGTGACCTGTCCAGTAAGTGGGACAGTGGGTGGTCAGGATTATCCATGATGGATGACAGTTTGTTCAGTAACCTCATCTCCAAAAGTGCCCGTTGTGCAGCCAGTCACAGAGCCAGCCTCCCTGATGAATTTATTCAGTCCAATGCTGCCCTCCCAGAAATTTCTCATATTTTCATATGATTTCTCTTTTATGTACTCAGAGTGAAAAAAAATATGCTTCTTCAATTCTTCCAGTGGCCAGGTTATTTATTTATTCATCTATCTGGTTATATTTGATCTATTGTATCAGAGTTAGCATAAAGCTAATTTGCACCTACAGTCCCTTGGGAGGTTACATGCAAAAGATCACAAAAATAACGCACGGAAAGTCAATGATAGAACAACTGCACGGCCATAAGCCTCGAACAACAAAAAACAGCCATCGATGTTTACGAGTCTGTGAGTCTTTGAGCAAATATTTCAGTCTGTTTTTAAAGCTGGGGAGCCCTGGGTCTATTAGATATACAGTCTAGTATAAGTGGAGGTGTCTGCGGCTCAGGTGCTAGCCACAGACGCCTCATTTACTCTAACTGTTGAATTAATCGTGAGAACTGGTCTCCTTCTTGTGACCCACATCCTGCTCTTCTGGGCTTACCTCATTTCTGATCTGCTCACTCTCACGTGCAGCGCGTTCAGCAGAGGCGGGGATGTTGACATCTGTGTGGAGTTTAAGCTTTGATGGAAACTTGGAGCATTTCCTTTAGTATAAACCTTTACCTGGACTTCACTTCACTTACCTACATTTTACAGTTTTGGTTACATGATTCATGCTGAAAATCAATAAAAAAATTTAATACAGCTAGCTCAGTTCAAAACGCTGGCACAGTAAATGGTTGTAAAGTTAATGAATGCAATTTGTTCATTATCCATCCATCCATCTTCTTCCATTTATCCAGTTTGGGATCACACAGACCGGAGCCTATTCCGGGCAGGTCATCAGTCTACTGCAGAGCTAACACAGAAAGCTACTCACACCATCGTACAATTTAAGGTCACTTGGTGTGTTTAACATTGGCTGTGAAGACATAGTCTAAAATGTCCACAATGTGGATCTAACAGCAGTTCTGTTCTCTCTTTTATATCGGATCTTGGGGTTGTGTGACGTAGTATAATACAGAAAAGTCATCGTCACTTTGCAGGAAACCAAAAATCCTGTATTCTACACTAAGGAAAATCCACAGATGTGAAACACCGATGGAGTCTGATCGGCGCGACGCATAAAACTGCACTAAGAGATTTAAAAAGAGACGGGCTGACACAAATAACTGGAGAAACCCAACAGCAGACGCGCTGATAAATCCAGCATGTGTTTCTCTTCTCGTGCAGCCGGGATGCCATTCAGCAGGATGATTCGGAACGAGGCGGGAAATCGATATCCGTGCAGCTTAGCTGGCGAGAGCAGGTTGCCAGCCAAGCAGTCAACAATGAGTTGACAGCAGATGTGTCAGACAGCTAGAGAGCTAATTGTGTCATCAATTATTAACAGTGACAGCGGATGGTTATTGACGTAGCTTGCGAGAGCTAAACCACAGTGTTTTTGTGGCTTAGTCGTTGTTTCTTTCTTTTGCACTGGAAAAAATGACGACCCAAACTCCTGTGCAGGTTCAGGTTACTTTATTTGTAACCTGAAGGTGGATTTGCTGTGCAGGTAGGTGAGCCATCCTTCCTCACATGGACATTTTCAAACAAACCCAGACAACAGATGAATACAAAGTAATCGAGAAGCAAATAAATAATAGATAAATCATACCACCATGTAGGATGGCAGTGTGTTTATCTGAGGGATTTTTATACATCCTGGTTCTGCTGAAGGTTTCTTCCTGTTAAAAGGGAGTTTTTCCTTCCCACTGTCGCCAAAGTGCTTGTTCGTAGGGGGACATGTGAATGCTGGGGTTTTCTCTGTGTTATTGTACAGCCTTTACCTTACAATAAAGCACCTTGAGGTGACTGTTGTTGGGATTTGGTGTTATCTAATTAAAATAGTGCTGTCAGCATTAATCTCGATTAAAATGACGTTAACGCCATAACCGCATTAACGCGGCAAATCTCCATTAGCGTTGATGCTAATGGAGGCATCGCAGTGGTTTCACTAGAAACTTATTGGCTCCCACCAGAGTTTAAATATCTGCGACTCTCAACCTTTTGGTTTTAGAACTGAGGAAGCCTCTTGGGGTGAGGCAACTTCACGAAACTTAAAGAAGTCCAGTTGCTTTCTTTCCAAGCTCCTTAGACTCCTGCTAAATGATCTAAAATCAAAACTGATGCCAGCGTTCTTTAATTATAGTGAGTGAAACACTAGTGAGCATTCATGACCGCTCACTCTCTTGTCTGACGAACAAGACTGGCGCAATCAGATGGCGCCCGAAACCGGATTGTGCAAGTTGCACCTCAGTAACATTCTTGCAAATCATTGCAGCAGCTTTAGCTTTCTTGTGTGATAGGTTTTATAAAAGCATGACATTTTCTACAGCTATAAAGGTCTGAATAATGCAAGCTTCCCTGCTCTTTGCACTTTATGGCTTTTTTTTTTTTTACCTCTAGGCAAGGTGGATGCAGCATACATGACAATGGGTCATTTCTGCATTTCAGTGAGTGCGCAACCTTTAGTGACAACTGGGTCTGCTAGCTTGACAAAATTCCTCATATGGAGCTTTAAATTCTTCTCTGGAAGGAGGTGAAGTTGTTGTTCATGTGGCTGGTGAATAAAGGTGTGATAAAGATCCCAGCTATCACATTTTGCTTGTTCGGTTTAGTTTTCACACACACACAAAAGTCAGAATGTGATGAATTGCAAGAAAGATTAAAGGCATGTAAACACAGGGGAGGAGGAAGAGAGAGGTGAGTGATGAACCTTTATTTGACACTGTTTAGCCATTTCTCAGTTATCTTTGTCAAACATGTAGTTCCCCTCTGTGTATTTCAGTACATGACTAACATGCAGTGACGTTAATGACCGCTGTACATTCAACAGCAGCTGATTTTTTTCCATACTAAATTTAGATATTTTGGTGAAGTTGGATGAAGCTCAGGTTTCCATTGCCTCGCTTAGACTTTATCGTAGATTTGAAGCTACATTTTTCATGCTGTATACAGTACTGTGTAAAAGTCTTGAGCCACCCCTCTAAACCTCATTTATATTTTGCTGCTGTGAAGCTGGACTTTCTTGTTTGTTTTTTAAAGGTTGTTGTGAGAAATAGTTCTCTGGGCCTTCTTTTTCTTTGGACATTGGCTTCTTTTTCACTCATTTTCAGTCCAGTCCTTGTACCGGACATTTTCTGAGGAATGTTTTTCTTGTTTCAAAGTTTCAAACTGAATCTTTAGGCACTAAAAGAATTTCTTCACCAGCAAGGTGGTTCCCAAAAAGCTATTAGCTGAAAAACTATTTTAAAAAAACAACAACAACAGCTTGTGCTCATGTGTCTTTAAGTTTTAACAAAAGAGAGCAACACCAGTCTGTGTAACTTTTAATAAAGAGTAACAAGCACAGAGTCATTTACAGAGACCTGCCACAGTTACAGAATCACAATCAGAACATCACATGCACAAGATAGCTCATGTAGTTAAGGATATCTTGTATTAAAAGATTATATGGAGACAAAATACGATACTATGGATCTTTCCATTCAGCCAGGTCAGCATTAACACAGACAAAGGGACAATTTTACATGAAAAATTTGTCAAAATTGATGGAAATATGAAAGCAGAAAAGTATAATCAAGACAAGAAAGCTTATCTAAGCGAGTTCAAGCTGTGTTGAATAATATAGGTGGCCATAGCGAATTGCTGCACCCATTTCATATTTTCCTAGCAAATACCAAGGTACAGTAAGGTAGTTTAAACCCAATTACAGAGAGTTTAGCGAATTCAAAATAAGTTATAAAGACTAAAATAAAAGATAATAATAATAAATAATAAAAGTTATTAAACTAATATATGCAAAACAATAAAATAAGTTGAGTTTGGGACCAAGACTTAAACCATTTCAGTCAGGTCAGTGTTCAGAACTGTTCGTCTGCTCCAAATGTGGCCACTAGAGGGCGAACTTTAACTTTACCATCCATCCGTCCATTCATTTACTCCTCTTCCTAACTGATCTAAGCTCATTGGGAGGTTAAAACCCAGACACATCGATTCAATGCACCACAACTAAATTCGTTCCTGTAAATATACATTAAAATTCATCTTAGGTGACTTTGATTTGGTTTGATAGCAAAGAAATATAAGGTTTATGTGTGAAAAGAGCCCATAAAAGTGTATTAGTCACTTGTGCTTTGAGCGTCTCTAAACTGCAGCATTGTACTGCACAAAATCTCAAAAACCAATGAGTGTTAAGTATGGAAAATGCATTTCTTTTAATTCTTGCATAGTTCTATTATGTTTACAGTGCACCCATAATTTTACATTTATTTATTTTCCTTTGCACTTCCCATGCCTGCCTTTTTTAAACATGACTATGTACTTTGTTGCACTGTGTGTGGGTGTAAAGCTTTTTTATAATGTTTGTTTTGAAAAGTGCTATATAAATACATTTTATCACCCTTATATGTACCCAGGAGCTACCAAGTAACAGAATTAATGTCGCAGGAGGTACATAAATGTCAAAGGACTGTCTTCATGTCTATATCAGAGATCACATCAAAAGTCACCAAATTGTTCAGCAACAAACCACAGCCTGAACTAAATGAAACCAGGTCCAGTATTTTCATACACAGTAATGTGCAAAAGTCTCGAGTCACCCATTATTTATTTATAGTTCATTTTTCAGTGAGCCAGACTTTTAGTTCTCCAGCTTTCTGAAGATCCTTCAAAGGTTTTCTTTGGACAATGGTTGCTTTTTCACTCATTTTCAGCCCTTGTACTCGGCCAGTTTCACAGGAGTGTTTTTCTTGTTTGTAAAACCACTGCACACAGACCTCTGAATCATTCAAGCATAAAAAGAACCACCTAACTCAAGAGATGAACCAGTATTGTGTCAACACATAACAGGCAACTTAGGAAAGAACCTATTTATTGTGTATGTATGCATTGTCTCTTTAGGCACTTTGTTACTAACAGCCTGTCACGAAACACACAGTTTCTTCCATTTTCTTTAGTTGAATATATGGAAAAATGAAAAAGAAAACACAGTTTGACATGTTCTGCACCAACATGGTGATTCCCAAAAAGATACAGTATAAGTAAAAACTTAGCATATATCAGCATGTAGTGCAGTAAGTCCTTAAAAGGTTTGAGGAAACTAAACAAATGGAGGACAAGTGAAAAGGTGGCAGGCCTAATGAAAGTCAGTATATGAAAGGTATGTCTTTTAGAAATTGTTATCTGGCCCTTTATTTGATTATTCTACTGTTCAACAAAGCCTCATCACAAATGATCTCAATGGAAGAGCAATGACTCAGATAAAGTAAAAGAGGTCAAATGGTGAGTGTCTACGGCCATCTGTAAAACACAGTGGAGGCTCTGTCATGGTTTGGAGATCTGATCCAACACCAAGAATTATGAAAGCAAGAAAGTACCATCAGATTTTGAGCCACCATGCAAAACCATCTGGCAAACAGGCCTGGTTGCAGCATTCACAAAGTAACACTCAAACACATTCTCAGACTTACCTGGTGACCACTCTGTCCTTTGTTACCCCACCCACTTAATGAGTCAGAGTACAAAGTTGGGAATACATTTCTTTACTGTTTTATCAAATAAAAACCCACAGAGTTGTTTTATCATCACGAAGAATCACGTGGACACAACTGGACGTAATGACAATCCAAATACAAAGTGCACTTGCAGATATGAGCAAACATCTGACTCTAGTTACAGCTGCATGGGAATGGCATGTCTGCTTGTAAATGGCTGTGTCAACTCTTAGAACCACCGCAGAGCCTCCCTCAGGCACCAATCAAAGGCACAAACAACTTTTGTGTTCTTTGACTGAGGATTACTCAGGCAGGGCTGCAGTCACGAGTCTTGACATTACAGGTTAAACAAAGTAAGCAAGAAAACTGAGGAATTTAAAAAGACAATGAGAGCAAGTCTAATTAACTATGATTGAAAACCTTAAACCAAAGCCAGTAAAGTGACCTCAAGGTTTGGTTCTGTTTCCATGCGGAAAAAAAAGCATCACATCGCACAGCCCTGTTCCTTTTAACTGCATATGTCCTGGACTAAAGTGGCAAAAATAGATTTTTTTTTCTTTGTGTTACAGGTTTTCACAGTTAATTAAAGGACTGATTATAGTGAAGCTGAGTCTGTTAATATAAATACTAAGACACTGTGTTTAAATAAAAAGTAACCAAATTTGACAGCTTAATATGGAGTAATATATTAATATGATAAAATGAAATGTTTCCCCCTTATCAGGAGCCTTTAGTTTTAAAGGGATTGCAGAGACTGTCTGCCCTGTGTTTTTGTCACTGTCATCAATCCGTACATCATAGCACCTCTCACTATTGGATTAGGTTTAAAAAGAAAGATCACATGTGTGTGAACCACCAAAGCCTCCTGAAGAGTCAGCTGAATGGGAAGACCAAGCCCTGTCGGTGATTAGATGCCCTGCTGGGATAATAACCTGACCAAACGAGGAGATAGAAGCCGCTGACATTAAGACAAGGAAGCTCCTGACCATGCATGGAGGGTTTCAGCCCAAGTCCACCTCCCTGAGACTGTAAACTTAGCGGAAGTAAGGTGGCCAAGGATTAGTCAGTGTCGAAACGACCGTCCAGGATGAGACGAACACCCGAACATACTTGAGTACATCACGAAGATGGCCACAACAGACCGCCTGCTTAGAGAATACTTCAGGGAGCAGAAACCTGAGAAAGAAGAGGAACAATGAGAAGAACCATGATGGAAGGACAGGCCCCTGCACGGTATGTACCACTGGTAGATAGAGTAAGTGGCTGGCATCCAGAAATCCAACCAGTGGCTGGACAAAGCTGGACTGAAAAAAGACAGCTCAGAGGTACTAATCATGGCAGCACAGGAACATGCCCCGAGCACAAGATCAATAGAGGCTGAGGCCTATCACACAATTCAATTCAATTTTATTTATATGGCGCCAAATCACAACAACAGTCGCCTCAAGGCGCTTTATATTGTAAGGTGCACCCTACAATAATACACACAGAGAAAAACCCAACAATCATATGACACCCCATGAGCAAGTACTTTGGCGACAGTGGGAAGGAAAAACTCCCTTTTAACAGGAAGAAACCTCCGGCAGAACCAGGCTCAGGGAGGGGCGGGGCCATCTGCTGCGACCGGTTGCTGCGACCGCTTGGGAAGACAGGATAAAGACATGCTGTGGAAGAGAGACAGAGGTTAATAACAGATATGATTCAATGCAGAGAGGTCTATTAACACATAGTGAGTGAGAAAGGTGACTGGAAAGGAAAAACTCAATGCATCATGGGAATCCCCCGGCAGCCTACATCTATTGCAGCATAACTAAGGGAGGATTCAGGGTCACCTGATCCAGCCCTAACTATATGCTTTAGCAAAAAGGAATTTTTTAAGCCTAATCTTAAAAGTACAGATAGTGTCTGTCTCCCAAATCCAAACTGGAAGATGGTTCCACTGAAAACTGAAGGCTCTCCCTCCCATTCTACTTTTAAATACTCTAGGAACAACAAGTAGGCTTGCAGTGTGAGAGCAAGGTGCTCTAATAGGGTGATATGGTACTACAAGGTCATTATGATAAGATGGGGCCTGATTATTTAAGACCTTGTATGTGAGGAGCAGGATTTTGAATTCAATTCTGGATTTAACAGGAAGCCAATGAAGGGAAGCCAAAACAGGAGAAATCTGCTCTCTCTTTCTAGTCCTTGTCAGCACTCTTGCTGCAGCATTTTGGATTAACTGAAGACTTTTCAGGGAGTTTTTAGGACATCCTGATAATAATGAATTGCAATAATCCAGCCTTGAAGTAATAAATGCATGAACTAGTTTTTCAGCATCACTCTGAGACAGGATTTTTCTAATTTTAGAGATGTTGCGCAAATGGAAGAAAGCAGTCCTACACATTTCTTTAATAGCTGCATTGAAGGACATATGCTGGTCAAAAATGACTCCAAGGTTCCTCACAGTGTTACTGGAGGCCAAGGTAATGCCACCCAGAGTAAGAATCTGCTTAGATACCATATTTCTAAGATTTTCAGGGCCGAATACAATAACCTCAGTTTTATCTGAGAGAGAGAGAGAGAGAGAGAGAGAGAGAGAGAGAGAGAGTGTGTGTAAAGGTATTCCTTACACAGAACCATATGCAGTATTTTACTGGATAACAAATATTGATTCATTCATATTTTTATTGCTTTAATCCTGCAGTGAGAGATTATTTTTTATTTAAAACTACAGATAAAATTCATGAAAGTTCATTGTTCAGACTGAGCAGAGAATATATATAGTTTTTGTTGTTATAAAGAAATAATCAGTTAATGACTTTGGTATAGTACGACTGGCATTCGAGACGGGTTCTTCTTCACATTTTCCAGAGCGATCCAGTGGGCTGGATTGGACCATTAGCTGAGTCTATTCTGGTCCCTGAGCCTTAAGTTTCACACCCCTGGTTTAGAGGAATGTTTCCCCTCTTATCAGTTTTGTCACAAATTGCTCATTAACTTGTCTGTAAAATTCTGCTGAACATGATCAAGCTTGGACTCACGTTTGGTAACTAAAGGGTCCACTCTGAAAGTGAGTGTATTATATTGAATTTATATGTGATTATTTGTTTTGAATCATATTTAGACACTACAACAGATCATACAACTAACAAATTGCTAATTAGCTACTGGATAGTGCATTAAATAGAATCAAATGTTGACTACGTTTGCAAACACCATATTCGATTAATATTATCATCCCATATATTACACAGTGAGCCAGTGGCACCCCATGAGAATGCTGTTGGTACACCCCTGTTCATCCAGTTGCACATTAAAATGTCTTTGTCCAGCAGGTGGCAGTGTATGTCTTTGTACGTTTACCCGTTTATGCTGCGTAAACCTAAGTGTCTTCAAAGCAGGTTTAATGTGCAACATAGAAGGATTTATGAGACCAAACTCTCCTCGTGGAGATACACCTGACATGCGTAGGTGTATATGATTGCTTTACTATGTGATTGCCCTCCAGAGTCCAGTTAGATTTACTTTCTTTTACGGTTGTGAACTGATTATTCATCTCTACCGAACCACCCCCTGCTGCTAGCTCTCCTGTGTGTCGCGTGCTCCGCTGTCATAAAAAGCCAGATTTATACTTGGCGGTGACGTCACGGCCGGGATGCCAGGCCCACGTGCGGGCAGCAGTGGGTTCCAGCCTCTGGGAGGGTCGAAAAGCAGCCGGACTGCCCCAGCACAGGCGCAGTGAAATCAAACACGACGCTGTCGGAAATTGATAATCCAGCCGAGCTGCTCCGGATTATCGCGTGTCCTTCTTTAAAAAAAAAAAAAAAAAAAAAATCCGAATCTCCACCTCGGTTCGTCCCAGTCCCCTCCTTTTTTTGTTTGATGTCACCTCGCGTCTCCCCTCTCCTCTCCACCCCCTTGATGATGACGATTTGCAAGGAAGATGCGCCGGTGTGAGATTTCCATTGGCCTTCGGATCCTCTTAGCAGCACCACAACCTCGTGAAGCGCAGCCGCTACCGGAGCGCCCCGGCTCCTCCCGCCGCCGCTGCCCCACTTAACCCCCCCTCCGACGGCAGAAACACAGGTGCTCCGACTGCCTCTCCTCGCCGCTAATCTTCTGCTTTTTCCTCCTCATCAATCAAGACCGAGGCAGATGCCCCTCGCTCTGTCATCCCGGCTTGTACTATGGTGGAGTTTCCATCTCTCAGCCCTTACTGGCCTCTCATCCGCTTTTTGGTGCCTTTGGCTATCACCAATGTTGCCATCGACCTCGGAGAACAGGTAACGGCTCCGGCTGGCTTGTTTTCAGGTTACGGGAGGGGAGGGGGGTAGGAAGACTCACGGCACCGCAGCTTTGGCTTCGCTAGCGGCGGCTAACGGCCGTTTTATTACTCCGCCGCTGTGACGGGGAGAGTGCTTCGGTGTGTCAACTAGCATCTTTTATTTATTTAGCGTTTTTTTTAAATGGCCCCAGAAAACACCGACCGCTTCCCCGAGCTGACACCAGTCATTTCGAGTCTCGTTTAGTCCCCCTGGTTTGGGGCTTCAACTGCGGCTAGCTTAGCCGTGAGGGGTGTCGTGTATGTGACTGTCGAGACATCCATTAGGTTTATGTACATTATTTAGCAAAAGAGGCGGATCTCTCACCCACACGAAGGGCCTGATGTTTTTTTTCTTCTTCCTTTTTTTATTCTGGAAAAAAACAAACAATGTCGCCATTGCTGCCGTGAAACGCACTGAGCTGTCAGTGTTATTAACAGCACGCCTCTTTCCTGTCATTTATCAGTCAATCTGATCCACTTGCAGATGATAGAGAACGGATTAAAACGCACCCAACATTTTCCTTTAATTGTCATATTTCCTGTCTGGACATTTCCTGTCCTTTCTTAGCCAAATGAGTGATCTCATGGCTGCTTTTTACCCCAGAGAGCCTGTGCAGATAGTGTGAGAATTAAAAACACACACACACACACGCACATAGAGGCTTGGAGATGTCAGGATTAAGCTTATGTAATGGCTCTGTAAATAGCACAGAGTCCTGCAAAAAGAGAAAGCAGCTGTAGTTGTGTTTTCTCAGGGTGACTGTGTGTGATCGCTTGTAAAGGACAGGCACATATTCCTCTGTGTGTTTTACTTTTTAAAAAAAAAATTTTTTTATTGAAGGACTGTTAAGGGCTGTGGTGCTGTCTGGCTAGAGATAAAGTTAGACCAAGTCACGCTCATGCGGGCTGGTCATGCCTCACGTGCTGTCTCACCTCTTCCTCTCCTCTCCCCTCCCTCCCTCCATGCCATATCTTTTCCAGGCCCTCAACAGGGGCATAGCCACAGTCAAAGAGGATGCAGTGGAAATGCTGGCCAGCTACGGTCTGGCCTACTCCCTGATGAAGTTCTTCACCGGCCCAATGAGCGACTTTAAGAATGTGGGCTTGGTGTTTGTCAACAGCAAGCGGGACCGGAGGAAGGCTGTGTTCTGCATGGTGGCGGCCGGGGCCATCGCATTCATCCTGCATATCTTGATAGGTGTGTTTAAGGGTTGTTTGTGAACGCCTGATGACAGTGTTTAAACCGCATCCTAAAAATGCAACGTTTTGGTGTTTGTGTGTCTGTACGCGCCAGACCTAAAGAGTTCATTACTGCAGCTTTCACAAAACAATCGAGCGTGGGAAGAAATCTTCTCATTAACCTCTTCTCACCCACCTGTGGCCCCCTTCCCCTTTTCTCCTGCAGCATACACAGATTTAGGATACTACATTATTAATAAGCTCCACCATGTGGATGAATCTGTGGGGCACAAGACAAGGAAGGCCTTCTTGTACCTGGCTGCGTTCCCTTTGTTGGATGCAATGGTAAGCATTGGTTTAAACGTACCAGGCGGGTTTTAATCAACTCTGTTTTGTTTTCTACAACACACCAATATACGGCCCGGCTGCGATCAGAAAAATGGGCAAAATGCCGCTTTGCGTCTCGAGCTGACCTCTCTTTATTGTTTGAAGGCATGGATTCACGCAGGGATCCTTCTGAAGCACAAGTACAGCGTTATCGTCGGCTCTGCATCCATCTCTGACGTGGTGGCTCAGGTGACGAGACACACCCGCGTTCGCTTTCAATCAAACTTTAATTCACCCGTGAGCGTGTTACGTGATCGCTCTCCTCTCCCGCAGATCGTCTTCGTGGCCATTCTCCTGCACAGTAACCTGGAATGTGTGGAGCCCTTACTCATCCCGATACTTTCGCTGTATATGGGTGCTTTGGTTCGTTTCAGCATCGTCGGGCTGGGTTACTACTGCAACATCCACGACAACATCCCGGACTCCAGCGGGCTTGACGTGGGGGTATGTGCTGACTTTTTTTTTTTTTGCACGTTTCGTAATAATAAAACTAGTCTCAAGCACGTCTCCTCTCTCTGTCCCTGCAGGGCGACGCCACCATCAAAAAGATGCTGAGTTTCTGGTGGCCTCTCGCCCTCATCCTGGCCACTCAGCGCATCAGTCGACCCATCGTCAACCTCTTTGTGTCTCGTGACCTCAAGGGCACCAGTGATGCCACAGAGGTGAGCGTATCACTCGTGTTTATTGTATTTCTTTTAATTACGAACTTGCTGCAAACTGCTTCATATGCTATTCTATGCTAATTGTTGCGATGCTTTCACAGGATCGTAAAGAGAGACTTTCGCAGTCTAATCCCCCCCCCCCCTCAAGTTACTGCAGATGTAAAGCTAACAAACTCCCTCTGGAGCTTTCTGGCTTACAGAGATCCCCAACTACTAGAGACAATACAAAGCTGTTTACCAGAATGAACTGGAAATCATTGACAACACTGGCTGCCAGTGGTTTGGGTGATTCACCATGTACATGTGAAACTGAGGGCTTCATAACACTGAGTGAAAACATTCCTCCATGGCTGTACTGTTCGCTGCCCATTGTTGTTCGGGACACAATAACAAGCTCAAGGCCGGTCGCAAACTTTTTCAAAACCCGAACGCTGCTGGGAAAGTGAGAGACGCATGTGCTCCTCTCGCGTCGGCTATTGTTAGACCTCTATCATTAATTTAGCCGCTTGTGTGGCGCGGGTGGTATTTTCAGCACTAGCGCCGATGTGCTGATGACTTCTAGCTGTCGTGTCTTTGTCATTCCAGGCCGTTGCTGTGCTCACAGCCACATACCCGGTAGGCCACATGCCCTACGGTTGGCTGACTGAACTGAGAGCAGTATACCCAGCCTTTGACAAGGTATTCTCAGACTGTCCCTGCTAGTGTTTACAGTAGAAATAAGTCTGCTTTTTGTCTAGAACACTAATGAGCTTCTCTCACTTGTAGAATAATCCCAGCAACAAGCTGAACGCTGGCAGCCTTGTCACCAAGTCGCATATTAAGAAGTTTACATTCTGCTGTCTGGCGCTGTCACTCACGGTAAGATCTTTCTTTCTTTTTTTATGCGGGGGGCACAGTGCAGAGTCTTGAGCCACCCCTCACTTCATCGTAATTTGCTTCCAAGGAGCCAGACTTGTAATTTTGCCAGAAGGTTTTTTGTTTGTTTTTTTTTGGACATTGGCTGCAATTTTTTTTATTTTTAAAAAAAAATCATTTTCAGTCCAGTCCTTGTACCTGACCATTTTCACAGGAATGTTAAGCCACTTGACACTTAGCTATAAATCAGTCAAGCAGGAAAAGGCACCAAACTCCACAAACTTGTTGTGTCTAGACATAACAGACCGCTTGGCAAACAACCAATGCTAGATTTTGTTACTAGCAGCTTTTCACGAAACATCATTTATTCCGGTGCTTTAACTTAAATATATGAAAAATGGCAAAGATGACACAGTAAGACAGAATTTTTTTTTTCCACCAACAGGAAGGTTTACAAAGAGCTATAAGCTGAAAGCTCTGCATGTGTTGGTGTGTTGTGCCAAAATTTGAGAAACTTGGACACATGAAGGACAAAGGAAGTGTCGTCTAATGTGGGGAAAAAAGTCTAGTAAAGACCTGACACAACTTTTGTGTCAGGTTGCTGTAATTTAGCCCCACTATTACTTAAACGTGTTGCCTCACATTTCTAACTGATAGCTTGTATTGAGTTCCAGTGTGTGAGGTGCTGTTTGCTGATCTGACATCTGACAAAAAAAGCTCCTAGCCCAAGCCAGGTATTCCTGTTTCACACATGGAAAACATGCAAATCTGTTTGGCAGCATTTCCTGATGTTTGTCTTTCAAAGACTAATCTTGAATGTGAGAGTGCAAACATCACTAACCTTTGCGTTTTTGTTTTTTTGGCAGCCGCCTGCCTTGTTTGCCTACTTTTAATCTTGCCTCATCACAGGTTAAAGATGCTGTCAGTCAGACCAACATGACCAACAAAACTGGTTCAGTGTTCTGCACAAACATGTTCAACATGGCTTTTGCATGTCTCTAACCCTGTTTGCTCTGTACTAAGGTTCTAAGTGATCGACTTTTTAATGACTCATATGTACTCTTCCTTCGCTGTGCCGTCTTGGTTTCAGGTTGCAGGGAGACACATTAGGGTGGAATTTGTGAGCAGGCTAAGGGCCTATATTTATTTATTTTTTTGTCCCAGTCCCACCCAAGTTTTAAGAGCATCACAAAATGGGCATTCACATAAAACATGTCATTTAACACATTTCAAAAGCCCCTTGCAGGTATGCTTTTCTGCTAAATAATGAGTGCTCCTGCGTCATTATGCACGCTGCTGCGCACTGTTTTTGTTTCTCTGCTAAATGTTTGGACAGTTATGCCTTTAAATCGGCAAAAACGCTCTTCCTGATCATATTCGCCTTCTGTTTGGTATTAATGCGACGAGTGAGAATGAGCTTTTTCTTCAGTTAGCTGTCCTAACAGCTTGAATAAGAAAAACAGGAAGTTTGTGGCAAAGGTTGGGTCTTTTTTAAGGAGGAGAAAGAGGAGGAGAAGAATGGCACACCAGATGTGGAATCCCAGAGCTGTAAACCTCTATGTGAGGGTGTGTGTTCGGCAAAGCACCACAGGCAGATAGGTGCTGTGTCGAAAACAAGCCGTCATGCTCTGACTTGTATTAATTACGCATGCAGGAAATGCAGCAGAGTGAAAACAACTGGAGGAGGTAGACGAGGCGTATCTGAGGAGGGGAGTGACTAACCTTACGTAACGGATAATTAAATCTTATGCAAACAGACCTTGCTGGGGTGTCTCACCTTGTTTAGAGTAACCACGGTTGAGTCAGGGGAGATTGGCGGCTTCGCTCGGGCCAGATAAATTGCTCGCCTCAAAATTTTTTAGCTAAAGTAATGATAACTGGTGAGGCGACGCCAGGTGAAATCATCAAAAGAAGTAATCCTCACCCAAACTTTGGTTCAGAGGATCAGAAATCTGAAACTTCCTGCGATGTTGAAAATACTGCAGAGTAGGGCTGCCACAAACGATTATTTTGATAGTCGACTAGTCACCGATTATTTTTGCGATTAGTCGACTAATCAGATCATCATCCATTGGACATACAGCTTATTGCACCAGCAGCATCTGGTCTTATATAACTATCATTAGCTTACAGCTTGAAGTGTTTGTGCTAACTAAAAATAAAGACAAGATGGTAGTTTATTAATTTTTAATGAAATTTGCAGATTGTTTCGGTGAAGTTTAATAAACTCCTTGCTTTCTAAAATATAACAGGACACCGGAGTATATTCTCCAGCGTCTCACACTTCTGATAATCAGCTGTCTGCTTGACAGTTTTAGCTGTGCAAAAACTATACCTTTAATCTCAGCCAAACCGATTTACTCAGGAACAAATAAAATACTGAAAAAAGCCAAACAATAACATTTAAGTTGTCTAAGTGACTTATATATATGTTTAACCTGACTAGCGAAAGACGGTGGTGGGTTTGAAAACGATTTGCCGGGAGTCCGGTGTTCTCACGGCTCTAGTTAGCCTTGCCCCCGCCTAGCTAACGAGCTAGTGGGTAACAGACGTCTCCGAAAACGTCGGAGCGCTTTTGAAAATATGTGGTGTCTTGATAAACTGAGCAGATATTTGAGGTTTACACGGCTACATTCTCGCCTGAAAATATGTTAAACGTTTATTTTGTGACCCAGAAAGAATAATAAGAGTAAAGTTAAAACTAACTAGCTGCCGCCATTGTTGACAACTGCGCTGGGCTGCGCTATGAATTCTGGGACACAGCTTCTTCTTCTTCGGGGTTTAACGGCAGCTGGCATCCTTGGACATGCAGTGCTGCCATCTTCTGTTTCAGTCCGTTATTACACTCTTAAATCCTACTACTCATTCCTGCGTCCTTTGTGATCTTACAAAGCTTCAAACGATGCGTCGACTATTAAATTAGTCGTCGACGATTTTAATAGTCGACATAATCGTGACTAGTCGACTAATCGTGGCAGCCCTACTGCAGAGCATTGTGTCTTACTATGTCTCCAACCCAAACGACCATTAATCAAAGAAAAGCACCATGATGGTGAGCCACAGGCTTAAAGTGATGCATAGATAAACAGTGATTTAAATAAAGTGGTCTGGTTGCAGTGATGGTGGGATTAGTCGTCATTCATTTTCAGATTAGCCTGCATGAGAAAGACCTGAGTGGGAGAATCTGGGTAGGTGGGTGCTGAGCTAGTGGCAGGTTTGAGCGATCACAACTGCTGGAACATCAGGTGTTGTTGTTTTTTTTACTATTTGAAGTGTTTTTACTGGGCAAGAAAATCAATTCAATCTTGCACTTTTGACAGTTTTTAATTTTTGTGAAGGTGTGTAGGGACAAATATCATGACTGACTCTGAAAGGCTCCATTCAACATGCCAGTGAACAGAAAAGTGACTTTTTACTCGTTCCTTGCCATAAATGAGCTGAGTCAAATGCTGCCGATTGAGAGCAATTATCATCGACCACAGAACCGAACTAAATTATAAAATTGTTGCCTTATAACTTTAATTTAAAAGCCTCCAGACTGAGCGCCTTTCGCGTGTAAAAAGTTAGGACTTTATAATCCAGTCGGCAACTTGGGGTATAATTTCACAACATTTACTGTGTAATTCTTCTGAATCTGGAGGTGTAATTTTCAGTGCCTAAAAAGAGTAAACACTAGTTTTGGTAAGAAGAAGTAACAATGAGTACCTTTTTTTTATTCACTAAGTTAGAAGGGGGAAAAAAGAGTCATCCTCCCTCCTCCTTCAGTTTTCACAGCCATCCGCTGCACTGCATGTTTAACATCCTGGCTATGTAGTATTAATAATGTAATATGTAAACTTCTGGTTCCACCACAGAGTGCACCACACAGGACTGGAGTTTAAACCCAGAGTTCGCTGCATCTCTGTGACGGTGGGATTAGTCATCATTCATTTTCAGATTAGATGGCATAAGAGAGACCTGAACGAGAGAATCTGGGTCGATGGGTGCTGAGCTAGAGGCAGGTTTACAGTGCGATGAAAACTAGAGCAGTAACAGGTGGGGGGTTTTTTTCAGCTGGTGTTGCATTTTACATTTATCTGTTGAGACTAGTTTAGAGTGATAAGATGGTGTGTTAGGTCTGTGACAATCTGGCAGCCTGTTCAGAGGGCACCTCATATCAGGACTTCTCATGACCCTGAATTAGATTACAGTTTTCACCTGTTGGTGAACTCTGTGGGGATTGAGCCCTACTGGAGATATTTATTGTGTGTGATTATATCATTCTGCTTTCCATTTGTCAACTGTTTCAAAGTGTGGATCACCGCCTCACCCAGCAAGGCCAAATTTGTGTACGAGGAAGCTGGAATGCCCAGCAGAATTAATAGTCTGTTCTCTACTTATTCAGGTTTCAGAGAGGGCTAGGGTGACAGCATGTGACAGGAAGTAGTTACACAAAGCAGCAGGAAAGCAAGTAGAGGTGAGCGAGGACTCCTGGAAGGTCTGGGTGCTTTGCATAAGGCTGAGAGTAGACTCAGCAAGTGAGGATGATTAAATATGACACCAGGTGATCGAGTGCATTTTATTTACATGCTGGTTGTCAGATGATCAGATCATCAGTGTTTTGTTCCAAGTTGAGACATTTCAGGAATCCTGAAAAACAGCTGGAGGACGGCAAGTACTTGTAGTTGGTAACAAATGGAGAGTGGCTGTTGGTTAGTCAAAACATGAATGCATCTCCGGGAACTCCAGAGGGATGACCTATGAAGCAAATTTGACAAGGTCAGACTTTTTAGACAAAACATAAAAAAACCCAGTCAGCGATAACTACGGGCGTGATAACCTGTTATCAGCTTTCTCTGTTAACCCAGTCTTCCTGTTTCGGGCTCTGAGCACGCTCACATAAAAGGGGAGGAACTGAGCATAAAAAATCTTTATTTTCTGCATGTGAATTCATTTGACTGTGCAGTGCATTTTTCTGCACTGTGCAGCATCCTTCTGGCGTGACTTGGATTCAGCTCAACCGGTTGCACGTTGCAATCTGCATGACCTTTAAGGCATGCTTTAAGCTGAAAGAATCACTGAACGCACACGACCTGTTCCCAGACCACGGTATGTGTTCAGCATTAGCTGTGATGACCTGCCACATTAAAGAGAGCGCTTGTGTTGTGACACTGAATACTCTAGCTTTAGGCTCAACATACCTCCCTCACTCATTAATCTCTCTTTATAGAAGAGCCCCTCTGATCTAAGTCCAAGTTCGGCGTGCAGAGAAACTGTTTTTACAATTCGAAACAAAGCGATGTATTATTCATGTTCAGATCAGTTTGCTGTCCTGTTTAACACTATTAATGCTCCGCTCGCAGGGTAATTGCTTTGAGATGGCTACAGTAATGTTGCACGTGCTTCGGAAACGCCTTCTAGGAACAATAACGCCGTCCATCATGCGTTCGCTCGCTCGCTTGTTTTGTAGGAGCTTCAAAGGGGCCCGCGTCCGGTCCGAAGCCCCTCGAGATAATGAACTAATGAAATCTAATGAGGCATAGCGGGGGATAAATTAATTTAGTCTTTGTTCGTTTCCTGCACAGCTTTGCTTTGTGGTGTTTTGGAGTCCTCATGTGTCAGAGAAGATCCTGGTTGATGTAATTGGAGTGGAGGATAGTTTCGCTAAGCTGTGCGTGGTCCCACTCAGGATTTTCTCCTTTTTTCCCCTGCCAGGTAAGACGTACCTTTTTTTTTCTCTTTCAGCTTCACTTTTGCTTCCAGCTGTGGTTTGTACTGGTGTTTCGTTCGGACAAGTGAGGCAGTGTTTCTGTTTTCTGTGTGTTTGCAGTGACTGTTCGGGCTCATTTGACTGGATGGCTCATGACCCTGAAAAAGACCTTTGTGCTGGCCCCCAGCTCGGTTCTGCGCATCATTGTCCTCATCACCAGTCTAGTTGTGCTGCCTTATATGGGGTAAGCTGCCACTTCAGAGAGCACTGAGAGGTTCACAGAGGTCAGCGCTGTGAGTCAGGATTACAGTTATGCAATACGTAGCTGCGGTTTCTCACTTTTTACTCCTGACGGGCAAATTCACGTCCGCACCGGTCCATGTTTAGTTCACGGTGTTCAAAACTTGATCTGCTCCTTTTTTGTGTGTGTTTCAGGGTTCACGGGGCCACACTCGGGGTCGGATCCCTCCTCGCTGGTTTCATAGGGGAGTCCACAATGGTTGCTATAGCAGCCTGCTATGTTTATCGACAACAGGTGAGAACACCTGGACTGAGGTCATTCTAAACATGAGTACACACCTCTTTTTGCGTTTTCTTTTTTTTTTTTTTTTCTTTTCGCTCTTTATGGGTCTGTGAACAGACGGCGTGTGCCTCACTAATTATAATTTTCCTGTTTAGTCATTATCCTTCCATCAAAGCACACATGCGAGGAGAAGGCTTGGGCATTTTTATTTATCCCTGTGCATGGGCTTAAAGTGGACCTGCTATGCTTCTCCTAGCTTTCTCTCATTACTGTTGGATTACTGGTGGATGCTCACGTGAAACTTGGCCAAAGTTTGAAATAACATGTTGGTGAACCACAAGCTCAGGCTTCAGACTGATCTCTGTGAGGTCAGTGACAGTGGCCATCCCTCAGGCTTCAGTCTTGCACTCCTAGAGATTAGTTAGCAACCACAGGTTGAATTCCCAGACCAGTTGGCAAGTGGCTTCTGGCAAAGACGGCGCTACACAAAAAAATATATATCCTCCTTGTCATTGCTTTGGTCACTAAAACACCAGAGTGGCCCGTGGTTTGTTGGGAAGATAGCAACACGTCTGCAAACGCACTGCCCTCCTGTTAAACCGGAGTATTAACAGGATGATGAGTGATTGGTCATAAGAGATCATCGGATTGTTTGGATTTTATCTCTAATTTTGAAAATTGCATTTCCTCAAAATATAAATTTTTTTTTTTTTTAATTTAAAGCAACAAATTAAATTGAAACTGTGAAGTCCAATACAAATTGGAAACAAAGTTTGCTTTCAAAATAAAAGTTTACTGGTTGCAGGTCAAGCTCAGCTTTTAATTTGAAGGTGAATGGTTTCACTACCAAAGCAGTCCAAGGAGGTTTTTAGTGCAGAAGCACTCTTTGTGATTTGTGACCTGTCAGGGAATTTTTTTTCCATAGCAACGAAGGTCACCGAGGGTCACGGTTTGTAGGCCTTTGTGACCGAGTCTAATACAGTCACCTCAGGTACAGAACTCCCGGCCACTGTTTAATGTTTCTGTTTACAAGGAGCAGCCAACCAGTAGAAAGCTTGCACAAAGGAGGAGGAGCTAAAACGACAGACAAGTCGAACTAACAGCATGATTATTATGAAGGATTATTTTGAGCTGTAAGTTATGCAAAGCTCCTCTAGCAGAATTCTAGAATTAAAAAAAATATATATCAAGTTGACATCATCATAAAGTGTCACCTTTAATGTTCTGTTTGTCTTTAAAAAAAAAAAAAAAAAGTAAAATTGAAAACGGTACAGCTTTAATAAACTTGTACTTGCTATTCTGTGACCACACCTCTCTGATTGTCAGAAATATAACATTCTCTTTGTTTATTTTAGGAAAATGTTAATTTGTAAGGACAGCCGGTTTCAGATGAACAACCTTGTTACTCCCGGCATCCTGTTGAAGCAGCAAGCTGCACCGTGTTCATGTTGTATTAAAAAAAAAAAAAGTATCTGAAAACATGGCGTTTCTTCCATTTTAGGCAAATAAACAATCTCCAGCTTTGCTTTTTATTTTAAAGGAATATTTATCTTTGCGTTTCATGGATGGTGCATCGTATTTTTCTACTCAATATGAATCAGTAGTCAGCCTGGCTTTGCATGAAGACATAAAGGAAAGTTGGTCTTTCCCTGTTTAAAGGAAACTAAATCTGCCTACAAGTAAGGCTAAAGCTCTCTGATTAACACCTTACAGCTCATTAATCCGCACAAAAACACCTAATTGGATAACATAACAGGCTGAGATCATAGCCAGAAGGCCGTGGTGTTTCTTGGCTAAAACGCTGTGCCCTCCTGGTGTTTGAGCCAGGCAGCTTCATGGTGAAATCATTGTGCTCAGCCAAGAAATAATCAGGCACAAACCTGCAAACTGCTTTTTTACACGGTTTTTATCCAGATTAAACAGAGATGTAAGGTGTTAATTAGTGACTTTAGAGGTGCTGCTGGATGGATTTTGTAACCTCTGGACTCACAGTGGCTTCATTTTTACTCATTTGATTCAGCACAGCAACGATTTTGTTTCCATTTCCCCCGTCTGCTTTGTCCACAGAAAAACGAGATGTCCAACGAGCTGGTGGTGGAGGGCGAGAACTCGGCCCCCATGAGCGAGGTGTGCTCCAGGAATCAGATGGATGCCATCGAGGAGCTCCAGGAGGAGGACGAGGAGGAACAGGAGTGAGATCCGAGGGAGCGGAGGAGGAAGGTAAAGCCGAGCTCAATGTGGGACATACGGTGCTGGAAGAGAGAGGGGACCTCCCGAGTATGGTTTTGGTTTCAGAGGTCCCCTCGACAGAACTGAGGTCTTCTTCTTCACCTCGACCACCTCACCATTAATGCGCACACTGTAAAGAAAGCCATGCACCTCCACGTGTTCATCCATCAATGTAAATACCGTTAGCGTCTTCCGATCTTCAGTGCTCATAATCTGCGGGGCGTAATAATCATTTTCATGTGTTGGTAAACAAGGGAAATCGACACGGGAGAGCTCTTCCTCCTCAGCGGCGAGAATGGAAGCGTCTGTCGAGTGGTGGTGGAGTTGCCAAAAGAGTTCTTTATGTTCTTTAATCGACGATTAAGCAGCAAGGCCTTGCTTGGATTCAGATATAGACATACTGTGGGACTTGTTGGGTTGTGCAATCGTATTTTCCATACAACGGTGTACAGATTATTGTTGTTTTATATAGGTAATGCATCGTGTATATTTAATTGCCCAGGGGGGTCAGGAATCCCTCGTTATATATCACTGCGTGTTTCAAAACGAACCAAAATGCCAAAAAAATAGTCATGATTGTTCTCTTTCCATGCAGTCTGGGAGTCAACTTTTGTTTTGCCCAGCATTTTCCTGGTGGTATTCAGGCTGTCATATGTACTGTATATACTGTAAAGGCATTCTTATTTGGCAAATAAATTGCTTTATTAATAATCTTCATGCTTACCTGGAACTGGCTTTACCTTCTTGTTTCTTTGAGTCTAACAGATACCACTGCAAAATCATGTTTATTTTTCTCCCCCTGAAGTGGATCTGTTATACATTTCTGTCATGTACACAGTGGTGGGTGCTCACAGTATCGATACACTGTACTTATTTGAAGCTTGGGCTATGTACAAGTAATCAATGAAGGTTTAATAACTTCAAAAATTATTTTTTCCTTCTCTTGTGTGTTGCTAAAGTTTAATAAAGGGGGTTTTCATATAAAAGCAACCTTTTTGCTGCTTCCTCGGGAGCAGGGTCGCTCCGCAAGTTTAAATTGACGGTTTTGCACCAGATGCCCCTCCTGATACAAATCCCCTTGGGGTTGTCTTCAGCTGGAATCAAACCAGCAGCCTTTCACTTGTTAAATGTGTAAACAAGTCCATGTTATGTGGTCAGAAAATTTGGTTTTGTAAAATATTCCCACTACTCTGCAAGTTTGGAGGGTTTTAATTAAAAATGCCATTTTGGTTGTGAAATAAATTTTAATCTTGTGTTTATTCCTTCAGGAAAGCCAAACAGACTGTTTTGTATGGAAGCTCATTTCTGCCACAGAAACACATTTGAACAATAATTCCCAGGAAAGATTTTGATTCAAATATCTATATTTTGAGATAATTGACCTGAAATTTTAACTTGTCGATGGAAAATGTTTTTATTCAGTAGCAGAATAAAACTTCAGAGCTCTGTTTTCATTGACCAGAGTCCAGACGGTGACAGAGTAAAGTTTCACTAGATTGCCGTCGGTATTTTCAGAGAACGAAATTTTTCAAACTAAGCTGACGTTTCAGCCTTTTTCCCCCACATGAATGCCTGCTAACAGAAATATGAAAGCAGTTTCACACAACCAGTGAGTGAAAGTTAAACCTACTGTTCTCTCCAATAAGCAGGTAACCATTGTTAAATCTGCATTATACTCAGTCAGAGAGCGTGCATGAATGGATCTGAGATAATGTAATTTACTGGTTACAAGTTTGGTTACGGCAGAATTTTTTTAGGCCTGTATTGTTTTATTTTTGGCTTTGAAAGCTAAAGGGAACTGAATTTATAGTGGATTTTGGACTCTTTCAGCTTAGTTTTTTTTTTTTTTTTTATTCATTATATGACATTTGTGTCAGGGGTGAGATTTAATAAGTTTAAAACATCTATTAAAATACAAACACTGTTTTCATAAATCTGGGGGGGCTCTGTTGACAAATTTGAATCTTGCAAAACTTTTGTGATTACAAACTAATGTTTTTGTTCTTTTCAACATCTGAATTTGGTATTAACAAAATAAAAACGCTGGCAAGCGAAGGAAGCGGTGCTCACAAGCACCAGGTTCAGATGTCAGGCGAGGGGCAACCAATCAGAAGAAAGTGGGCTTTTACTCTTTTCTGCCATAAAGACATCTGACAACCTCCCCCAGTACCCTAGATCGTCAGGGTTGACAATTCAGTATATAGATGTGGCTATCTACACATCTATCTGGAGTAATTTCCAGGTTTTTCCAAGGGTATACCTAGACCTGATGCGTAGCCAGTCATTTTGTTCTGGAAGCAGGTCAGACACCAGTTCGGGAAAGAGAAACAAGGGTGACCAGAAGAAGGTATCAGAGGGTGAAGAATTAAAATACGCAAGTCTTAAAGAGATGGCTTGTTTCGCACAGAGGATGAGCTGCATAAAGACCCAGTTTAAGATGCTTTTAAACTCATCCTCATCCTGTTTAACACAACTTTATTCTAATTGGCTGCCCCTTGCAAACTTGTGGGTGGAGCTTGTGAGATGACCATATTAGAGATATCCTCTCCCTCACTGACCTCATGCAGAGCCAAGATTAGAAAAAAGAAAACTCTTAAATGGGATGAAAACGATTACTTGTGCATATGCCGAGCACACTGGCCCTAT
Source organism: Rhamphochromis sp. 'chilingali' (assembly GCF_963969265.1). Classification (NCBI taxonomy): domain Eukaryota; kingdom Metazoa; phylum Chordata; class Actinopteri; order Cichliformes; family Cichlidae; genus Rhamphochromis; species Rhamphochromis sp. 'chilingali'. Next base: position 13,167,383 of record NC_137945.1, read on the forward strand.
TTTAAATGAGCATCCACTATTGTAATAGTATACATAAGACAAAGAGGAAAGATCCACTTTAAGAACGTTTTTACACTGTTTTATTTTGTCTACAGACCTCAATCCAGAACTTTACCCCCACCACCCCAAAAAAATCATTTTATTTAAATGCTGTCCAAAACTTTTGACAGTGCAAGAACATTCCTGCAAATGGCATAACATTTTCTTTAATCACCTTTACCTGCTCTGGAATTAAGACATAAATGGCCTCTTATCACCAATATCCAACATTCATTCTTACTGTGCATTATTTCTAAGGCAACACGGAGGACCAAGCGAGCCTTTTCTGAGTCCAGCGGCTGGTGGTTGGGTCTGTTGCCAGTGTTAGCAGCAACATTGGCACATTTCTTCCCTTCAGAACAGCTTGGTTAAAAGGCAGCATGTTACACATTGAGTTTAACACACACATACACACAAAGTCAAACACACATGCACACACAGACTGCCACAAATCACACCTCTGACACAGAGGATGCGAGTAATCTTCTGATCGTCATCTGGTGTTGAACCTGATAAATCGTCCAACCCTTCATTGACTAATTCAGTTGCTTCACTTAATGAATTTAGACGGTCACACTTGTTTTAAAAAACAAAACAATAAATTAACACTCAAAGTGCCCAACATCCAGTGTAAATACCATCACCTAAAGTTTTTGGCGCCGTTGGCAGCTTCACTCAAAATTTTACATTTAAAAAAAAAAAAAAAAGACTTCTGAGAAAATTTGGGCTTTTTTTCCTTCCAAAATGACACCCTGCAAAGGAATCTGCGTCTATCTGAGAAAATCACAGGATATCCGATATGTACACATATCCAAATAGAAAACTGTGTATACAGTACAGTGTGTACAAGAACATGTAAACCAAACCTTGTACGTGGTCTTGAATCAGCATTTTGTTGTGTGTTGGTTTTTTTTGTTGTTGTTTTTTTTAAAGGAATAGGTCAAGATTTTTGGGACGTGTGCTTATTTGCTGAGTTAGACATGTGAAGCAGGAGGCAGTCAGCTTAGCTTAGCATAAGGACTGTAAGCGGGGGGAGACAGCTAGCTGTTCTCTGCCAAAAACATAAACTGTATACCGAAGATGGACACAGTCACTGTGACGTTATGTTTGCTTAATGGCCTTAAGCACTTTGGTTTTTGGGGCCAGATGTGTCAACGTGTCAGCTAATGCTCGCAAGGTTATCCAGAAAGCTCCACATACAGACTGTATGGGTGCAGTGCATAGACGGATACGCTCCGTAATCAGTGCAACATTCAGGCAGTAACTCACTACAACTGAAGCAAAAACTTATAGAATGGGCCCTACTACACAGCAGACCATAATATTTGTCAAACAGTACCAGTTGACTAGTTATTTAAATGTTGCCTCCCTGCTAGTCAGCTGCTGAAATAGCTGGTTAAACAAGCAGCTAAAGCCAGGTTTAACCACATTCTGCACCGGGGTGTGCTTGCATGAATGAAAAAAGGACCTTTTCATTAACATGGAATGTGTTTGCAGAATGTCAAATTTTTAACTTGACAAATTTAAAACGTAAGTCCCGGGGGCTGGAATCGGCCTGGCAAAGACTCCAATCTGGCCGACTGGATATCTTTAGACAATGTAAGAAATCGTGGACTTATATTGGACTGTTTTCTGTGTGTTTTACTGTTTTTCCTACTAATTAAGATCGCCTCCACAGCCACACATACTGCACCATAGTAATTGTGTACTGGATAACCAATTAAATGACAGAAAAGCTGCACCATCTACTAGAGAAGTTTCTCCTTTTTTACAGTGTGTCCACAGCAAAATTGATAAATAACAGAGCATTTTATATGAATTAAAAAAAAAAAAAAAGTATGCTTCATAATTGCAGGACAGTCTGGGCAATGAGCTACCAGAACTTTTCTGTAATTTGTAACATTTATTTCTTGTAATGAAATCCCAGAATTCTTTTGTCTGCTGCAGCAGCATTTCTTTTGAGACGTAGTGTTGAAATCGCACTTCTTCTTATATTGAGATTAAATGTGTAGTTAAACTTCTTCACGCTGACACAAAGGAGATTTTCATCTGTCCGGCCCACTTAAAATGAGTTTGACATCCCTGATTTAAGGTCTGCTCAATTCTAAAGGTTTTCTGAGTTATTATTTTGCCTTTTAGAAATGATGACTAGCCAGGAACATCTCTAATAAAAGGCCCAAAACAAAAATCATCAGTCTCTTGTGGAGGTCTGCAGGTTTCAGGTTACCACTCATTCCAAAGGTAAGAACATCCTCCCACCAGCACCTTTCCTTCAGAAGTATCTTAATTTAAGCCAACTAGCGATCACAACAGAAGAGTTTGTCTTGTTTCGCTTTCCTGCTGATATTTAAACAGCTTTTTTATGATGGAGATTAAAACTGAGACCAGGCTCTTAACGTGCATTCACCTCTACTTCTGGTGGAGTGTGTGCACAGTGATAAAGATCGCTCATAATTTAAAGCAACAGATCTGTGATCCCTTTTTCATCTAACAGTCCAGACAGATGTGACCCATGCTCGGCACAGGTTAATAGATAATAAAGGAAATAGAGAAAGGTTAGCGAGGCACCTCTGTCCAGGGAAGAAGAAAATCATGTGTCATTGATTTCTGTGTGGATTAAAGTAAAAGCAAACAAACAAAAACAAACAATCAAAAGTGCTGGTGGTTGTATGTTTGTACCCTTTACTTCCATTCTTTGTACTAAGCTAAGCAAACTTACTGCTGGCTGTCAATTAATAAGCACACTTCCCAAAACTATACCTTTAATTGATAAATCTTGATCAACCTGAGGGGTGTTTGTATGGCAGGAGGTTTTTCTGCAGTGGCAATCAGCTGGAGGGGAGCTCCTTTTGTGTTTCTGCAGCTTCTACAACGGGCACATTGTAGTGGCGATCATCCTCTGTGACGAGGCACACAGATTCCCAGTCGTCCCTATGGTCGTCCGGGTAGTAGGTGACAAACTCCTCTGTGTCTGCCTTGTACAGTCTGTAAACTTGAATGGTACACTGCAGGGCGTAGCCCAGCAGGAACATCTCCACCTGCCCAAGAGAGAAAACGCAAAGGGAGGGGGGAGGGGATAATTGCACAGTTACAGAGGAACTCCAGCAGACTTCTCAAACAGCTCCATGTTTGATCAGCTGCTTCAGCACAAAACATTTACGGGTGGAGTCTCTCTTTAGAAGCAGAGCTTGTAAAATCTGTTATTCAAAAAATGAAAATAACAATTAAAACGCTCAGCAGTTGAGAACTACCTCTGCCCCCGGGGTCAATGGTGGATCACTCAAAACAAGCGGAAAACAAAAAACAGAGCAAGCGCCGGCATGTTTTACTATTCGGCTCTCACATGACAAAAATGTTAACACACCCACCTCGTGATGTTCAGCCCGAATTGTTGTTTTTGTTACTGAGTGCGACAGATGTTTACTCAGTGGGAAAGAAAATTCCCAGCAACCTTTTACCATAAAGTTGTCAAAAACAACAGAGACGCTTCCCACCTGCTCCAGACCTGCGGTCAGGCCCACGTGGCTGAGGTGGTTGGAGAGGAAAGAGCGTGGACAGTCGGAGGAGTCCCGCGCGAACAGCAGCCAGCAGAAGAGGGGGACGTCTTCACCGCCCTGCATGCAGCTGTGCAGCTCTGCCGCTCTGCTCAGCATCAGCAGCTTGAGAGCCTCCAGCAGACCGAGCTCCTCTTCTCCACCCTGAAACACTCGCTCACAGAGCTGCTGACGCTCAGCGTCGGTGGCACAGTCCACCGCTGCCTGCCACTGGAGACAAACAAAGTGTATCAGTCACTGAAGAGGTCTAAAACAGCTGGCTATACATGAGAATTTACTGCTTTTTTCAGACATAATTTCAGGTTATGAAACTTAAAGCTCAGATAATGAGGGCAGGTTGTTGGTAGAGATGGCACGATACCACTTTTTTATGTCCGATACAGATATCATAAATTTGTATATCTGCCGATACCGATATGAATCCAATATAGTGTATTTTTTTTAATCAATAAAACTGTTTTTTTAATATCTTGCTGCATTTTGTATAGGTTCATACATTTAAAAAACAAACAAACAAAAAAAAAAAAAACACTAAAGCTATTCTGATAAACCTGTATGCAAAAAATACACTGCACCCAAAATATTTCATAGTTCAGCAACACTGAGCTAATAAAGTTAAACCCACACCATCCTCCCTATTCTGGTATTTTAAAGAGTACTTAGCAGAAATATTAAACAACCTAACTAATAGGGTTGCCAACAAAAAAAATAGGGAACCACCCTCCACCTCGTGATGCTTAATCGATGTAATCAACTTTAATTTAATGCACGTGTAAAAATAAATAAATAAATGCACAGAAATAAATTATTTTTCTACAATAATTAAATAGATTCAACATCTTTCTTCAACAGAATTGCAGACCGCACAGATGGTTCCCAAAGGAAAAAGTAGTATAGCTTACCAGGGTATATATTAGACTTAATAGTTACTATATACAGTAATGGACTTCTATTCATTTTACGTCGGATTAAAACTTTGGGTGTAAGATTCAGATAATTATTTAATTAAAGCTAGACATTTTAAATGAGAATAAGAAAGAAAAGTATGTCTTTGTGCCCCCTTTTCCCTGTTAATGCCCTATCGGCCCCCCTGGCTAAACTTTGCTAGATCCGCCCCTGCACAGTTACCAGCCGTCAGCTGCGTAGAAAAAGATCCTGGTGTAAAAAGTAATATTAAATAAATTCTAACAACAGCTTATCAAGCTTAAACGTGCTGCTGTTCTTTAGCTGCTGGTTTCCTCTTTCTGGCGCGAAGTGGGCCAAAAACAAACAAGAGACAGGAGTGGCAACAGAAAAGCCGATCAGCTGATCATTGATCAGTTTCATGATTGAAGTAGCAACAGGAGAGGGAGGGGGAGAGAAGGCTAAAATGCTTTACAAACATTCAAAGATGAACTTACACACTTGCTTTACTTCTCTCTGGGTTAACTTTCTCGGAGATGAAATGCCGGTTTGGTAGCGACTGCCGAGAGGTCTCGCACGCCACAGCAGCTCTATCACGTGACACATACTGCCCCAACATGCTAGGGTCATGAGCTGAGTTACGCCGTGTCGCAAGCAATGACCTTTTCTACAGTCATTGGTTGCAAGTTTTGTGAGGTGCTTTTGAGATATTTAATGAATCTGATTACATTTTTTATCTCTCTCCGATATCCAATCCAGTAATTTAGGTCAGTATCGGACCGATACGTAATATCGGATCGGTCCATCCCTAGTTGTTGGGATGGGGCAGCTGTGGTTAAGGAGGTACAGGGATGTGTTTGCTAATTGGAAGGTTGGGGGTAACTAGATCCTCCAGTCAGTCGAAGTGCTGCTGGTCAGGATGCTGAACCTCAAAACTGCCAATCAGAGAGTGTGTGTAAGATGAAAATGCACTGCTCAAAAATGTTAAAGGAATACTTTGAAAACACATCAAACGTCCATGGGGAAAATCTACACTTGTACAGACTGGGTAATGTGTTAGGAAGAAAAGGATGCCATGTTGTTTGATAGAAATAAGAAGTATCAAGCTACAGAGCGCTAAGTTCAAAGAGTCCCCGAAAACTGAAGTGAAAAAATGATGTGTCAAGCTAGTCGGTTTTGCCAAAATTTCATTGCTGTAGCTGGTACTGAGTAATTTGTGTGGCCCCCATGGGTTTGCATGCATGCCTGGGATTCTCCAAACTCTTTCACGTCTGTCACATGTGCTCAGGGTGAACCAGCACTCATCTGTGAAAAGCACAGCAGGCCAGTGTGCCAATTTTGGTATTCTATGGCCAATGCCAATCGTGCTTTACGGTGCTAGGCAGTAAGCTCAGGGCCCACTAGATGATGTTGGGCCCTCATGAAGTCTGTTTCAGCCACGTGGTCAGAAACCCACATGGGTGGCCTGCTGGAGGTCATTGCTCTGGCAAGGCTAATTCTACTTGTCCTTGCATAAACAAGAAGAAACAGATCCTGCTGATGGGTTAAGGGCCTTCTACAGCCCGGTCCACCTCTCCTAGAGTAACTGTCTGTCTCATAGAATCTCTTTCATGCTCTTGACACTGTGCTGGGAGACAAAAAAAACATCTGGCAATGGCACGTATTGATGTGCCATCCTGCAAGAGTTAGAACTGCAGTGCAACCACTGTAGGGTCCAGGTATCGCCTCATAGTACCAGTAGTGACACCTTGAAAAATGCAAAACAAATGGAAAAAAACTAAGAGAAGATGAGGAGGGGGAAAATTGTTTTGGGGGTTGTCTAATTGTTGCCCCACTGGTAATGCCTCTTGGTAATTTCACGAACTCTAAAGCAGCTGAAACTAATTAACAACCCCCTCTGCCACTTCACTGACCAGATCAATAACACATAATTTAATTGACTTCAAGTGCTAGAGCAGAAAAGTACTGTAAGTCTTATTTGTTTATTTTAATCAAATTTTCTTTAAGGCAAAAATTCCTCTTTCTCTTATCACTTCCCATAATAGTATGTAATCCTTTTTGTTCAGACAGAACCTAATATCAATGCGATTATGACTCAAGAACAAACACAGATGTCATGCATGATGGCTGATCAATAGAACACTAAATCTAGGACCAGTCATGATTTCCTGACAGGAATATTGGGACATTTTCTTTCTTTTGAGGTTTCTACAATGGTTCTGTTTTGAGTGGGGTTTTTTTGTTTGCTGCTTCTTCTTTTTTTTTCTTTTTTTTTCTTTCTTTCTCTTTTTTTTAATAAAACCAGTCAGCAGTGTACAGCTGTAAACAAAGCAAACGAGAATCATGGTGCCAGTATAGTTGGGTGAAACTGTGGAATGAAGGAACAACAGTCAGACAGTATCATACAAATACTTCAGTTGGACTTGCTTGTTGACGTTTTACTGTCCCTTTTTCCCCACTGGAAATCGCCAAGAAATATGACGTACATCTTTGGTCGGATTGTGTGATTGTGTTTCCAAACCCGACACAACAATAGAGGGTTTATTGCACAAGAATAGTGGGAACGTGTCTAGTGCCCTGAAGCCATCAGGAGACAGCTGTTTGAATGTTTTGTTACAAAGGAGATTACATCACCTGTCAGTAGGCAACAGGTCAAATATCAACAGTCAATCTGACAACCAGCAAGAAGAAAGCATTGACAGTCAGTGGAACAAAGGCACACTTAGTCACCAAAGTGTAAGCTGACGACAGTCCGGGACCTGGATGTTAAGTGTTAAGGATAAAAAAGCTTGATGCCCTTTATGACAATGCATTACTTTACACTCAACATTTTTCCACTTCATATAATTACTGTTACTATTTAACACTTGCTGTCTGCACCTGCCAAGGAGAACGGTTCTTAATGCAAATGTTCAGCATGTTAGTAATGATCTCTGGGTAACACAGACACACCCGATGAGCCTGTCACTTGTAGTTGGACTTCAAACAATCTGATCTTTGATTTTTCTCCAAATTGCACTAGGAATCCCTTTTCCCCTGCAGTTTCACATTTATTAAAATGTGTGTATGTCCTTCAGGTTTCTGTATCAGGGTGGCTGTGGCTCAGAAGGTTGAGTAAGTCACGTACAGACCTGAAAAATTTGGGGCATTTTCACCTTTATTGGATAGTGGAGCAGCGAACACACTGCTGCACTCTGGTCATGTGGCAGATGATCACTTGCTCATCCATTAAGCTAAACTGGCACCACAATGTCAATATTTTATAAAAAATAAAATAAAATAAAAATAATGATAATAAAAAAACTCTGGGGAAACAATGAAGAAGAGGACTCATCTCAAGCAGAAAACATTAGCTAAGCAAACTTCAACTCAACCAAAAAGCAATCCAACACTGGATAGCTAAAGTTTAATTAAGTTAAACTCAAATACTACATATTAATTCAGAGCACGCCAACAGCTCAGTAACATGGGTAAAAAGCATCCTCCTTGCCTCTGATTGGTGAGTGTATTGAATTTTTTTCACATTCTGTAGCTGACTGCAACTTGTGGTGACTAAATGGTTGCTCAGAGCTTGAGGGTGTTGCACACTCACGAGCATCTTTGATCACAAGCTGATTGCACCTAAAGGGAATGCAACCTTTGTGCAAACAGTCACAGTCTGACTTGGACTGACTGCAGTCGCTCTAAGAGAGATTTTTGCAGGTTTGCAAATAACTGCTTTCTAATTCATAAATGCAGGCAGATTGCCAGCATGTAGCCACCATCAGTCTGAATGAGTCTTTGTCAATGAGCAAATTGACTACTGTGTTGCACGCACTCGGTCACTTGACATATCTTGGCTGAAAACATTTATTTGTTTGCATAATGACACATTCATTTGTTTACGACGGGCCGCTGAAGGTAGAAAAAAAAAAATACAGGGCAGGTGTATTTAAATACAGCCCGTCTCTTTGTGCAAAGAGGCGGGTTCAAGCAAACCCGTCTCCTTGCACAACAGGTTTGCTTTGCCAACATTAGATGACCCAAGTAAATTTTACTTTTATAGTGGCACCAAATAACTACTCATGATTTTACCTCAGAATCAGCACATTATCATAAGCATCCAGACTTTGAAGAAACGATGTTAGGAAATGGGTCTATCCAGAAGACAACACACCGATTTAGATGAGGTGATGTCATTTGTGCATAAAGAACTACAGCACAATGGACAGAGTCAAGGATAATGCTGGACACCTTTGAGCTATTCAAATGGGATATGTGGTGCAGCGGGTCAATCCAACAGATTATTAAGCAATAAAGGGCCAAATGCTATTTGGCACATGGATTCTTGCGCTAAATTGAAACCTTATGGTATAGAGATTAATGGAAGCACTGATGGTTTCAATAATTTTTGGTATGGATGGAAGCATCAGCAACAAATTACGACCCCAAGGTTGTTGTTGCGGGGAGATTTTTTTTTTTGTTGTAAATACACCACTTTATAGTTTTCAAAGGTGTGAAAATGACGCTTGTAGTTACTGATCTGTTCTTGACGTTGGTCCCCAGGCTGATCTGGTCAAAAAGGATCTTTTGTTGGTTATTTCCTTTATGATGATACACACTACAGAATCAGATATCACCATTTTTATCTATTGCAAAGCTGCTGTATTGAGTGTCTTTCCCCTATACACTTAAATGTACATGACACAAACTGCGCAGACTACGAGACAGACCACAGATTATACTGTCAGATACACAGCTACATCTCGTAACACAACAGAGGTATGTAAACACCAGAATTCCTCATCCTACCAGGCAGCGACTGAATATAAATTCAACACCAAGCCTCAGACTGGTAAAGTGCTTTTATCAGTTTAGTTCCTGCTATTCCTCTAAATCCCCTCAGAGCATTACCAGGCTGCTTTAATGACACACAGGAAAAAAGAAGCCACACATCCTTTAGAAAACTACCTCCCTTTAACATATGGTAGCAATCAGCCAACCCTTCATGGGTGAATATCAATACCCTCGAGTGTCCACAAATGGCATAAAAATAGCGCTGTGGTTTACGCTTGTTGTGTTTTTGAAATACTTTCTTGCTGTGTGAGAGTTTCTGTGAAGGTCTGCAGCCAGTACCGTGTTACGGAGAAGCTCCATGTAGCCTTTAAGCTGCTGGACGGCATCTCCTGTCCCATCTCTCTGCAGGCACTCTCCAGGAAATGTCCACTGACTTATCAGCCCATCCTGAGCCTCCAGTTGTTTTGGCAGCTGTAAACACAAAGAATTACGTTATGTAACATTAACAGTGTTTACAAGACGGGGCAATGATCACTTCTGCAGTAAATTTTTGGTTCTTTTCTACCAACAGCTGTATATAATTAACCATTCGATATTAGCAACGTGACTTCTCAGACCAAGGAGTTAGTGACTATGTTGTCAGCATAAAACACATTTTTTGTTTATAAAATGGACACAAGTCGCAGGAAAATTGAAAACTGTTAACTAAGATAATACATTCTTAAAGTTACGCTGTGTAAAATTTTCACTGTTGGATTAGGTATATTGCAGATTGCAGTCAACCGAGGTTTGTTTTCTTATTCCTCCCAATTCAAATTAATTCAATTTTATTTATATAGCGCCAAATTACATCAACAGTGGCCTCAAGGTGCATTATTACTGTATATTACTGCTCTTATTGTATATATTGTATATCTTATTCATCTGTTCCTCTGTCTCTCCTGCTGCTTTGAGCATGTACATGACAAAAGAATTTCCCTCGGGATAAATAAAGTTATTCTTATTCTTATTAATCTTATTCTTATATTGTAAGGTGCACCCTACAATAATACATACAGACAAAAACCCAACAATCAAATAACGCCCTATGAGCAAGCACTTTGGCGACAGTGGGAAGGAAAAACTCCCTTTTAACAGGAAGAAACCTCCGGCAGAACCAGGCTCAGGGTGGGGCGGCCATTTGCCGCGACCGCTTGGGGAGAGAGAAGGCACACAGAATAACTACAGTGCATACTCCTAGCTACGGTGGCTGCTGTAGGACAAATAAGTTTTAGTTAGCAAGACAGGTTAAAAAAAAAAAAAATTACATAGACTGTACCCGGTAACGGGCACGGCCAGCCAGCCTGTTTCTACTAGTAAGTAAGTAAACTTTATTTATACGGCACCTTTCACAGGTCAAAAACCACAAAGTCCTTTGTAATAAAAACAGGCAAAAACAACAACAAAACAAAACACTGGATGCAGAGCCACCTTGGAGGTTTTCCCCATCTGTAGAAGGCCCTTCTCTGAAAATAAAACAGGTATGATGCTTCATGTCTTGAGTCTGAAGATCCAGGAACAAATATTAATGTCCTTTCAGGGCACACTAAGGCCTGAGACGTCTCTACTTCTCTGCTTTTGACACAATACTTATGTGGCCGGTCTCTAGCCCCAAATGTAAAACACCGTGGGTAAGAAGGAAAATGTCATACGGGAAATGCCCACTTTTATGTATTTTTTATTGATTAATTATATGTTTATGAGAACGCATCAAGTTGTTGGAAGGTGTATTTACACACAGTTCTAGTACAGTACAGTATCCTTTTTTTCTTTTAAATAACATACCTTTAACTATATGTGTGCCAGTCAAGCTTGCAGGAGTAGTCACACCCCAAAAACCCATTCTGCTGCTGCATTTTACATAATCACAATCTCAGTATTGCACATAAGGAAACCTAGTTTTGGTCTATAGCCAATTTCCCCTTTACTTTTATGAGGGGCAAATTTGATAAGTAATTAATCTAAACTTCATCAGCAGTTAAAGTTATGTATTATTAGGACTGGCTGCTTTGAGGTACAGTCTGGAGGACTTAAGATATTTATCTAGCAAATACCATGCCATGACTAAGAACTCTGTTGCTATTCTTTGTGAGTGAAATTGTGCGGTTTATTACAAGTCTTTAGCACTAATTAGTAGGTAAGTGACATGGCAGGCAAACTACATACGCTTACCTGCCATTTCATGAGGTACAGCTGCTTGTTTAGAAAAATATCTCATCAGCCAATCACATGAAAGCAACTCAATGCACTTAGACATGATCAAGATGACCTGCTGAAGTCCAAAATAGGCATCAGAATGGGGAAGATTTAACAAACTTTGAAGGTGGCATAGTTTCTGGTAAAATGGTAAATGGCCTGTATTTATATAGCGCTTTACTAGTCCCTAAGGACCCCAAAGCACTTTACACATCCAGTCATCCACCCATTCACACACACATTCACACACTGGCGATGATGAACTCCCAACTCTTGAGCCACGATCGCCCACAGGCTGGTGTAAGTATTTCAGAAACTGATGATCTGTTGGGATTTTCTCACAGAACCATCTCTTGGATTAACAGACACTGATCGCTGGGTGAAAAATGCTTTGTTGATGTCAGAGGAAAATGGCCAGACTCCTTCGAACAGTAACTTTAATAACCACTCGTTACAAGCATGAGATGTGAAAGTGTATCTCTGAACGCACAACATGTTGAATCTCAAAGCAGCCAATTATCACCGTAATCAGCACTAACATAGTACCCCAGTCACATGGGATCCCCTGGTAAATCCTTGTGACTTCCAGGAACTGCTAAATGACTGAAATTCAGATTGTCATTTGGTTTTTATTGGGGAATAGCAATTTTTCCTTAGCAACCAATGGTTGTCATGGAGTCGCCAACCTGCGCCTGTGTGACTGAGGTTTACGGTACATGGTACTTTTCTAGTTCCTCTTTTCCACTGCTGCTGTGCCCAGTGTAAAGTCAGTTCTGCTTTGTTGCCTTTGGAGAACGGCCTCTCACACAAACAGGTCTGAACAGTTGCACAGAGCATGGCGGGTGGACAAAATGTGGAAGCTGCAATTTCTTACAGCAATTGCTGACAGCAGTGGTTTCAACTCTTGGCAATGCTGGGGCTGGTTTCAGCATGAGCTCTGAACGATAAGATGCAGAAGTGAAAATTTACCATGATGACGTCCTCATTCTGCAGCCACGCAGGCAACTGGGTGCTGTGGGACAACACTTGGAACAGCGTGGCTCTGAGGGCACAGTAGTTGTCCCCCCTGACTCTTCGTACGCTGGCAAAGCTCTGGGACATCTCCTTATAACCCTGCACCAACACACGGGGACATTAGAGGAAACATCCTAGCCATTAATGTAAAAATAAATAAATAAGAACTGGCTTTAACCTGAAATGATTCTTCTGAGAAACTTCAGGCACCAACCTTTTTAATGAGAGCGCTTTTAAGAGTATTTCCCTTCCACTCCCTCTCACTGTACAACAGAATATTCACCACCGGTGACAAACTGCATCTGTCCTCCACCTTTAAAACTGAGCGAGGGATAGCAGAGAAAGGTGAGACGATGGGCAGAACAAAAAGACTATTGTCCAGATTTCAAATGACAGACAAAAGCTGCACTTGTTGAAAATCACTGATGCAATAGAAGCGGAGGATGTACTGACGTTTTGTCTCCAGCTCGGGCTGTGACGCAGACAGCTCCTCTTCGCCTCTGTACAAATCTTCTTCACTATGATAAAACAGAAACACTTATTTTTAATCAAACAACAAGTTATTTTTGTGTATCCAAAGCCTGGTCCTGGATCTCCATATCGAGCAATTTTAAGTCAATGCCAACTGGGACAGGGACAACTTAATCTCACTAAAAATACTCACACTTCAAATGTGTAAGTCCAGATTTCATTTTTCTGTGACATTTGCAAAAAAATAAAAAATAAATAAACATAAACTTGACTATAAATAATAAACACATAATTTGTGTGTATTTTGCTACATTTTTGTCTCATAATCCCATCTGTTTCTTGGGTAAAAGTGGTTTTACCTCCTTTATTCTTTCAACAGATGCTGTGATTCAATTCAGGACTATAAAGTGAACAGAGGGGATCTTTACAGACCTGTCTTCCTTCTCTGTGGTGTCAGCCATAACATTCTTGGTTGCGCTCTCTGCCAGCTGCTCCTTTTTTCCTGTAACCTCCTCGCTTTCAGCATCTTTCACAGGTTCAGTCTCGGCCTCAGTTGGCCTCTCCTCTTTTATCTCTTCATCGTTCCGCTTGACCTTGGGGAGATCTTCATCGTTATCCTGCACTAACATTGGTTCCTGCTTGGTTTTCTCCACAGACACGACCTCCTCTGACATTGTAGGTGTATGCTCCGCATCTGACCTTTTATCTTCATCTAACGGCAAGCTGAAAAGAAAATGCATGTTTTGTGTATAAAGCCAAGTTTACCATTCATGTCTTAAACTCAAACTTGCAAATGTGCAACTTAAGTTGTATTTAGAAATGTAAAGCACACATTTAGCTGTAGGAAAACTGCAGGTATGAGGAGGGCTGACTGTCATAGAAGATGCAATGGTAAGAGTTCGCCCCCTAGTGGCCACAGTGCCACTCTGCCGCCACAAGTCCAGAGTTCACGTAAACAAATACCTTGTTTGTTTTGTTATTGCAAACTCTGAACCCACTGGCCTCTCTCTGGCGTCTGCTGGAGCTGTGGTTTCTGGCTCCTTCACTGAGCTGGCAGAGTCCTGTCCCTCACCGCTGTGGTCGAGTTCCGTGGGCTCCAATCCAGAAGACAACTGGGAGACATCATGGCTTTTTGGGTCTTCAAGACTGGGCTCCCTGCTATTTGAATCATCTGTCCCGGCACTGAGCAGATAGCAATAAGAAAGGTAAAAAAAATAAATAGACTATTGCTTGCACAAATGTAAAAGCAAGTGATTACACAACAGTCGTACATGTGTAATAATGTTCAGTAATAAAGCTATCCATAGAAGCCCTTATCACCTCATGTCATACTTGAAAAACCAAAAGTAGTAAGTCAAGGCCTATAGAGCGTTAACAGCATGGTCATAAAACAGCCCTGATCAGTGATTCTGCAACAGCTTGATGGTCTAATGCAACCACAGATCTAAAAAGAAAAAACGGAGGTTAATGATTTAAAGGGATGGTGAACTTGGGACAAGAAGCAAACAAAGAAAGAAAAGAGACACGGGATGCATGCCATGTCACATTTTAAACAGCTGTACTCCTCATTATGGTTCAACCTTTTTATCTGTGTTGGGAATAAATTGCATACTGGAAAGTGACTTATGGAGGGGACACACAATATAGGTGATGTATATACACAGGCGGGGTGTTTTTTTTGGGTTTTCATGCTTAGATATAATGTTAAAAAACAAAAAGATAACTTTTGGAAATACTTATAGATTAGATTCTGCATTGTTAAAGATAATTTCATACATACAAAAATGTATGGATCTACTCAGTATCAAACACAAGGCATCCGCATTTCACAAATTATTTAATAGCATACAAACAGATGGCAGAGGGACCTTGGCTGTCCAAATAATGATGATGGATGGTTAAAGATACTGTCACATAATAGGAAACATTAAAGAGTCATTATAAGATAGTACTAGGGCTGGGCCATATTATACCGTTCACGGTAATACCGGTATAATGTTAGGCAACGATAGGAAAATGAAAATCGCGATAGAATGGGAGTAAAACGCGCATGCGCAGTGCCTTTGTTTTCATACGCACATGGCCGATTGTTGAGTGAAACAGATGAACCAGAATTGGTTTGTAAAAATGGTGCAACTTCCGTGATGTGGAACTGGTTTGGTGTTTGTCCGTCAGATACACAACAAAGCACATTTTTTGCAGAACATGCAAGCGGCCGTTGTTATTGTCGTATTTGTCGGACTAAGATGCTCTTAAATCTGGGAGTAATCTGGGTCCTAAACTCCGTATGCTTCAGGTCAGACAACACTGCAGCATCACTTAGAGTTAAAAACTGTCTAAATTCTTTCATCTTTAATAAAACGATCAGCATTGCTGCTTTACCAGGTGTAACTATAAAGTTTAACTTCCAGGCATCCATGAAAACAAAAGTTATTATATTTAACGGAGTTAGAAGTTAGCAGGAAGCTAGCGGAAGTTAGCTCGCTAGTTTCGCTAGTTACCTAAGCATGATATTGCATGTTCTGACTGAGAGATTTCTGAAAAAAATCAAACGTACAGCTCTGCTATCACTTCCAACATAAATGAAGACAGGAAACTAAACAGCAGTGACGTTTGTAGGGTTACTGAAGTTGGGCTAGCTGGTATATAATGATGTGCTACGTGATCGCTAGCGACACAGCTATGTTAGCATAACATAAACAGTGAAGCTGGAGGACGAACACTAACACTTTTCCACTTATAAAAGTTAACGTGAAGGTTCTTCATGGTTAGAGACAAATGCAATCGCATGGCAGGATGCTGTAAACGGACCAAACTTCAGTCAGGAGAACAACTGAGATAATCCATCCACAATACGAGGTTAGTCATTAATATACTGCAACAACATGGGAATAGAGCAGCTGCCAGAGAATTCAACATTAATGAATCAATGGTACAGAAGTGGAGGAAGCAAGAAGAATGAGTTTAATAAAGTTTGATTTATCTGACTGCTTTGTTTCGCTTAATGTGCCTTATAATCCTGTGCACCTTATGGTCCGAAAAATACGTACTGCACACTGCAGTTTAATGTTGCAAAGCACCTCTTTTTAACTTCAGTGGATATTATACATGGTTATGCTCAGGATATGTCAGCCCATTTCTACTGGAAATGCCTTTTGGTTAAACTTTCAGCAAGGAATTTGCATTTGCACTGTTACATTTTTATAAAGCTTTAATGTACATAAAAACCAGCTTCTTAAGTGAAAATAAATGGAAGGTTGTCTTTTTGCGCTAGTAATGTTGTGGAGTTGTATTTTGTCTCGCATCAATTATATCGTCGGTTATATCGTTATTGCAAATTTTCAAATATATATCGTGATAAATATTTTTGGCCATATCGCCCTGCTCTAGATAGTACAGTTTTTTTACTCCATCTAGCCTTTGTAGAACGGGTCTACTTACCAATTATTTATGTTGGAAATGTCAAGCAGAACCAGGAACCTTTATACATGCGATCTGGGACTGTAAATACGTTTCCCCATTTTGGAAAATAGAATTATAACACATAAGAATGTGCATGGTGATACCCATGTCACCAAGACTATGCCTATTGGGGGAATCGGACAATAATACCTAATATTAAAACACCAAAATACAGTGATACAGTTGGGAGTGGTCACAGATTATACAGATTATGTAATACAACTTCTGCTCCGGACATTAAAAACTGGTTGGAATTCATGCTGGAGAAAGTGTCATATGAACACCTGCTGGCCAAGCTAAATAACAATACAGAGAACTTCAAGAAATCCTGGGACTGCTCTTGTACCACCGGGACGATCAGATTCATGAATGGTATGGTAAGCGCCGACTTGGCTGCTTTACGTTTAAGATTTGTTATTCCTTTGGTTGTTATAAAACAAATAAAAACTTGAACGACAAAAAAGAAAGAAAAGAATTTAGCAGCTGTCCAAACCAGACACAGATGTGATTAGAAAATGTTACAATCCTCTAGAAACAATAAGACAGTCTTCTGTCTTTAAACCATTTTTAAGGAGGCCAAGCTGTTTCATCTGGATTATTATAATTGAGTAAACCACCAAAGTAAGACTGCAGCAAGCAGCATTGGGAGTCACAGAGTAACTCACAATACTATCACAGTACTTTGATCCCCAGTGATTCTACAATACTTTATATATTGCAAGACATATGTGTAACAATACATCAGAAGAAAAAAATACCAGCGGTTGTCTGTGCTACCCTCAGCCTCCTAGTAAATGCACCTATGGTATAAATTTGAAAAATCTGAAAAGTATATAGAGTGATAATATTCACTCTAAACAGTGTGTTAATTCAAGTAAAGAGCTTTGTATTTTGTCTGCCTTCTTCTTCACTACAACTCCTAATCACTTGGAGGCTGTGTTCAGGTGGTAGTACAGTACTACTAATTGGGGGGTTTGTGGACTGCATGCTAAAGTATCCTTGGGCAAAACACTCAACCACACGTTGATCCTGATACATCTTCTGGAGTGTGAATGTGCATGAATGGGTTATGAGACATGTTGTATAAACTGCTTTCTTAGTGCTCAAGTAGAAAAGGGCTATATAAAAACCAGTCACTTAGTTTACCCTCAATCGTTACCTCCAAAGGAGCAGTTCAGTTTGTCTTTCTGTTGCAGGATTACTCAAAAAGACTTTGGCGTATTTGAAAGAAAATATAAACAGAGGTGTTTTTTTGCCCCCCAACTTGGAAGCGATTAACTTTTGGAACTGATCCCAATCTCGATCCAGGGATTTCACCACTGCTAGGTGGGACAAAATTGGACACTTGACATCACAATTCATATCAAACTAAAAATTTAAAAAAGAATAAACAAACTAATCTGCTTGGTATGAGAGGAATTTACAGCATTGGCAGAGCTATATCATCTTGAACCCAGAGTCATAAAGCAGATCCTCCGGTAAGTCAAGTTGTTGACAGACGTTTAGAGCAGCTTCCTGTTTTAGCAAAACGAACTACATTTGGCAGCAATGTATCAACACCTGTATGGCAAAGGGAAGTGATACAATACACATATCAATGTGTCCAACCACTAAAAGCAAAATAAATGTTTGGTGTTGCCGAAACTTGATTAAACAACCACCACGTGTAGAAGAACGTGTCGCATTTGTGTCACAATATTTTAATTTTAGACACTGGAGCTGTTAGAAGGAGTCTTACAGTATTTGACATTATACAGGTGCTAAGATATTGTGGTACTTTTAAGTAAGGCGTTATATTTTTAATGCAGGAAATGTCATGGTAAAACGAGCACACAACAAAGAAAGAAGCGCTTTAAGAAGTTCATATTTTCTTCTAAAAGAAATACAGACAACATATGACATTGAACTGCACTGGAACTTTCTATCCAGCTCTTCAGAATAAATATTAAAATCATTATAAAAGGGAAGCTAAATTCTAAGCTTACAGGTTCATTTCATGTAACTCACCATGTCAGAGGCTCAGGTTCAGGTTCCTGCTTTCCCACAGACACAGACGACAGCTGGGCTGCCGGGGCAGCTGCAGCCAACAGCATGTTTGACACTGATGACACTTGGTGATTTTCAGAAAACTCCCCTGATGGTTTAGCTGCAGCTTCAACAGTCACTTTTTCTTCTTTGTCATGATGAGTTGTGCTCGCTGCAGTTTGCTCTACTGTTGTGTTTGCCTCAGTATGCGGAGTTTTTTCAAAGCAGACCACCTCAGGTGTCAGAGAGGTGCCATCTGGGATTTTGTATTGCGTGGGGGGGTTTTCTTCTATCTCTGGTGCTTTTAAAACCTCAGAATCCGCCTTGGCGTGCTCATCCTGGACAGACCCCAAAGCGCACTGCATTGGAAGTTGACGACTGTGAGCAGGAGATTCCTCTGTATCTTGTACTCCGGTGGCGTTTTCTTCAGACATGTTGCAGGGCGGAGGCATCTCTATTTGAATGACTTCCTGCTTCAAGGGTCCATTTTCCTGAGTGTTATTAGGCTCCTGCTCTCCGGTCTCAGGACTCATCTTCCGCTCCTCATCCCTAAGTGACAACACAGTATTCATTAGCAATGCAACAGAGCCTCGGCTACACCCTTTTCATGCCCAGAAAAACAATGTTTTGTGACCAAAGATAAGACACTGTTGAAATGTTTCAGGATTCCTTCAACCCTGTAGGTGGAGAGGAAGCAGATAACCTTTGTTCAAAACATTATCTCTTTGATTACCAGTTAGTTCATGAAATGACAAATGTTTTGACTTCCACAAACACTTTAAGACCTTTGGAAGTCCCCCTCACCCTGTTTCTGATCTCAGTACTCTGTTTTGTGCTGTCATTGGGTCACATGGTGCATCCTACACAACCCACAGGGGAAAATCTAATCATCATTTTGTTTTCACCCATTTTCCAGCATTTAATGCTGCTTTTGTGACCACAGATGCAGGTACTGTCTGCGTGTTTTAGATGCTTAAATCCAATATTACCGCAAACTCCAAAGCTTTCTTCAAGCGTTTAAAAGTCTCAGCTGAAAGTGTTCTGAGTCAGCTCTAAAATTGTTTGTGGTCTGCTGCTTATGGAGGAACCTGAGAAACGAAACACTGCTGGGAAATCCTGTGAAAGTGTGTCTGTTGTACCAGATTAGGTCACCAAGTCTTATTAGCACCCAGCACCCTTCACACACTCACTTTGAGTTTCCTTGTCTGTGTTTTCCCAGTCATCTCACCTCATGCAATCATCTCCTTCAGGACCGCAATTGCCAGCCACAGCTTTACAGCCTGTGAACTGGGTGGCCTTCGAGTCACTGGTCAGCAAACCGCTTCTTTCCTCCAAACTGCCGCAGGGACTTTCATGGCGACAACAGCACCAGTTCCCCATCTGCTCGCTCCCTCAGCCTGGGAGGTCGGACAGGCTGTAGGCTGAAGAGGCCTCTGGTCCAAAGCAACCACAAGCGACCTGGCGAGTCGCCGAAGCCTGAAGATTTCAGGACTCCATGATGACGACGGAGGGATAAGCTGCTGCTAACGCAAGGGAGAAACCATGTTTATGTCCTATAAAAAGTGTGTTGACAGCTAAAAGCACAGAATGAGTGATCAACACACTGACTGTGATCTAACACGTTACAGTTTGTTATGTAACAAGTTCCTGCTACTGTAATTACACAATGTGTTGTATTTAATAAAATACAATATTTTGGTACATGCAGATTTTGTCCATTATGAAGGATAAAGCTTTTATGTTCAACGGGGATTCATTTTCTCAAACACGATAAATATTTTGTTTTTCAAACATCCAGGAAACACAACAACACACAGATTTCTGTTGAATAAGGCAACAAAGACTTATTGTATTTACTGTAGGTGGACCTGAAAGGTCACATCCAACATGGAAAAACCCTGAGATATAACCAAACATGATTACCCACAGTATTCATGTTTACATGCATAAACTATATGGAAAAGCTCAAGACTCCTTAAATGTTGCCCAATGAGGCAAAAAAGACAGCACCCAGCCAGACTGTGATAAAAATAAATAAATGAACAACAACTCTTATTTTTTTAAGTGAGGTTTAATTTACTGTTGTTTATAAAATCACCAAAGATATTAGGAAAATGAATAAGCCAGTCTTTCCTAAGGTAACAGACTATTTGCTAATTATATCTGAACCAATGAGTGTGCTCCTAAAGGCCCCCACTGAGCCAAGAAAAAGACCCAGAATTATCCCCTGACTGATGAATTTGTTGACAGATATTATTAGGTCAATTGCAGCTATATTGTTACGTCGCATAAAGAAGTTAAAATAAATTCATCATGAGCACAAATGTCATGATGATTTTTGGCTTTTAATGATCTTTATGACTTAAAAAAATACAAAGAATTGGATGTACAAGTTTGAATTTATTTGGGATTTTCTTTCTTTTTTTTCTTTTAAATTGGCAAGGCCAAAGCCCATTAACTTCTGGTTAATGATCATGACTGACTACAATCAGTAGTTTCTCTTTGTCATCATAAAGAGGATTTGTTTGACAGCACTCATTGAGCTGACCTATACGCTGAACAACAGGAAAGTCCAAGGAACTGAAGGTCTCTTGAAGCCATTTCTAAACAACCGCAGATTCCAAGATCATCACTTCAACCAGTTGTACATAAGTACCAGTTATTCAGATATGTCACCATTTTGCCAAGATCTGGAAGACGACCCAAACAGACTCCCTCGGATGAGGGGGAATTGATTTGGATGTTCAGGAACCACGAAGGCTCAAGCCTGTCATGAACTGGAAATTGCTGAAATACCAGCATCATTCTCCACCGTGAAGAGTTTTAAATCGCCATGGACTAAGATGTTGCCGTCCAAGAAAGAAGCTCCTGCTCCAAAATTGACACCTTCAAGCTTGAATGAAATTTGCAACTGCCACGTAGACAAGCCAAAAGCCTTCTGGATACATGTTTGATGGCCAGGCGAGCTAGGGATTGAGTATTTCTCCACAATGACAAGAGGTATGTGTGGAGGAGTAAAAGCGAAGCTTCCAGCTGTCAAGCATGGCAGTGATAGTATCACGCTCTGGGCTGTTTTCGTGTCAGTGGTAAATTGCACAAACTGAATGGAATTATGAAGTAGGATGACTACCTCCAAATTCTTCAACTCTACCTCAGATCAAAAACTAGATGGTTGAAACTTGGACACAAGTCGGATGCTCCAGCAGGACAATGATCCCAAACATACATTTAGATAGGAAAAAGCAGGCTAACATTAAACTTCCTGAACGGGCTTCCCAATCCCTCATCTCCAT